>NC_068565.1:31267823-31576230 GCF_025698545.1 Gossypium raimondii
AAGCAGCAAGTAGAATTCACAAAGTTATAGAGTATAATCTTGGAACATATCAGAAACTTTTTATTCAATTGTTCGTTGCTCAGCCATTTCATAGCTGGGCATCCTCATATATTATAGACACCATCTAATTGCACTTCTTAGACCATCCAATCATAAATATGACTAAACAATCTATAACATCAAAAAATCACAAGCAAACACCACCAAAGAACCAAAAATAGGAAGTTCCATATGCAAAATGTACAGGGAGAGAGAGTCACACATCAATATAAATAGTAAAAGATGTGGCTGTAAGAATAGAACAAAAAATATCTACAAAAGATAATTGGAAGAGCTAAATCTGATGTCATGGAAAATCCTAAGGAGTGAGCAAAGGCTTCTATTGCTTTCGGAAGATAAGCCTGGTACGTGGAAATGGTCTACCAATGGCTAGAAGGTTTTTATAAGAACTTATCTCACCCTTGCATCCATTGTAATGACATGTCTATTAAGAATTGTCCATCAATCGCCAGTTCTTTATGAGATTTCGTCTCTCCCCTTCATTCATTGTAATGCCATGTTTCTAATGTGGAATTATGAAATGTCACAGCCTTGCATATCTTTTAACATGAGAACGTGATGCCATAAAATAACCACTAAAAATTAACTTTAAAAAATGCCGATCCTATCATTCTTTTTAGATGAAAGAGAAATTTGAGGTACTAGAATTCCTTGGAAAAATAGTCTTCTTCTAAGAAGTTTTGAAGCTATAATCTCAAAATTATCCATCATAACATCATATGCAAAACATCTATAAGCAGAAAAAAACCAAAACTGTTAGTATATGGCTGAATAATTCTGCATTCGCAAGAACTAATGGATCGTGAACAAACTTAAAATACAAATCTGATTTTGCTAGAAAGGATAGATAGGGAGAGGGAGAGTGCGAGAGAGAATCTATACCTCCTCCTCCTTTTTCACTTTGTCTTTTCTCTCTGCTTTCTCTTCTATGGCCTTTAGTTCAGATATGTACTCATTGAACAAAACCTCTCGATCCTCATGCTTAACACACTTATACCTAGGATCATCCCTTAAGCTATCCTTCACCTGAAACAACAAAAAGCAAAGGTAAGAAAGTGGGCCATATTTACCATCGTATTCATTGAAAATAATAAGAACCAATCTCTCTTTTACATGTGTGCAGACACACAAACATGAGCAACCAGTGAAGATGCAAAACCTCTTAAGAAAGAATGATCTGACAAGTACATTCCCATCAATAAGACATAAGATATGCAAGATGCTTAATGTTGAGGAACAGTCTCCAGAAGGTAAGAAAAACCAATAACCTAATTTAAATTGCACATACCCTGGACCAACGGGAATTTACATTGATATCTCCTTTCTCTTTAAGCATGGACTTAAAACTAGAAGCAGCAGCAGCACGTATAGCTCGAGCCTTTTCTTCAGCAGCCCTCTTCAAAAGAAGAACCCTGAGACAGAAGCAGCGAGATTTTGTAACCAGTATGATATAAGTACATGGGAAAAAATTAGGCATTTACCATTCAAACCAAAAGAGATAAAGGGCTAAAGGACACACCCAAACTGAATCATAGAATCTGGTCCCTAGCCTACTACCTGCTGATAAAGGTTGCTTTCAATGTTATCATTAGACCATCTCTTCTTTCTAGAGACAACCAAACAAGTTCAACATAAATTCAAACAAGCATTGGAATCAAAGCATACATATGTGATCGTAATAGCACAACACATGTCGCACACGGAGATCAACACAAGAAACTGGATATGAGCGGCAGATATAACTAGGACATTTATCTTACTTCTATGCAAAATGAAAGCACAAGGGAAAAAGAAAGAAGAGAGTACGTTTAACAAATCTACCAAAGAACCAAAGGATAATAGCTAATAGTAGAATATAAAGGCTACAAGCTTTCAGTGTCTAGCTCATCACAACATCAATGATGTCTTAGAAGAATAGCAGAGTACCTCTTTCACATTAGTGCCAGACACTTCTAAAAATAGAACCAGCATCCGTTTTTATTATTATAAGCTTTATACCCATATAAGTTCTAAATTTGTTCTAAACAGAATCTTCAGCCGGCAAATTCAAAATAATCAAACTTTTATCAACCGGGTAACAAAACTGCAACCTAGATGTATCACTCCATACAATCTTATCAAATCTGCTTTCTCACCAACAATTGCTCTTAAACAGATTTAGTTTCCCTCATTAAAACTGCAGCAACACAAATGCTCAAGTAGACATGTAAAAATCTCTCTGGGTATGCATTATTATCTTCAAACATGCCTGCCAGATCAGAGGTGTGTGTGTCACAAAGGTACACATGCATAAGCTTGCATGAGTGTCTGTGTGCGTGTGTGTGAGAGAGAGAGAAAGGGGGTAAGAAAAGCTTGACTGCCAAATGTTAATTGTCAAACGTGAGAGATTAAAAAGGAAGGGAGAAAATAAGGAGAGCAGGGCAAGGGTCAAATGAGAAAATTGTGCCATCCATCCCGGTTCTACAACAAGCAATTCAAATTCTTTAAGCCAAATTTTGACTAGTACAAAAGATTATAATCCATTAGAAAAACTCATGAAGACCCAAACACTTAATTTCTTTAAGCATGCATTTGTAGATGCAACTTGGCTACCATAACCAAGTAACCGGCGCATCTGATGGCACAATTAGCAGCAAAAATTAAAAAGAGAGAAAAGCCCAACCTTCTGCATCAACTATAAAGATCACACACTAAAGAAAAATAAGGATCACGAGTCTATCTTAGTAACACTACCTTTCATTTAATAGAAGCTCCCGATCCTTACGGTCCAAAGCCTCAAATCGTGGATCACTTCCCCATTTTCTTTTGAAAGTCTGATAATTGGTATCATGATCAATATCCTGTAGAGAAAAATATGGGCTTGTAAAAAATCTACAGTTCAGAATTTCAAAGCAGGATTTTCACCATAGCTAACAAATAATGACATTTGAGTTTTTGGCAATTAAATAAACCTCTGATGCTTCATCCAGCAACTGCTTAAATCCCTCTATTGCAGCCTTCTGAGCAGCTCGCTTTTCTTTGCGTTCCTCCTCAGCACGTGTCTTAACATAATGTTCAAACAAGGACCTCCTAGCAGAATGACTTGGAATTGCCTGCAACAGGATGCACTTTTAGAAATTAAAACTCAATAGTATGACTTCATTAGGAAGCAACACAAGAGCTTTTATTTATTTTATACTATTTTATTATTTCAATATTATTTATTGAGTATTAGAGATATTATGGATGGCTAGGATTATTTAGTATTTTTAGGATTTAAATCTAGGGCTAGAATAGAACTTTATGGGGAAGAAAGTCTAATAACTTTCCTTGCAAGAAACAAAGCCTGTATAAATAAGTTGTTTGTTTTAAGCCATCATTATGATTCTTATTATTTTCTTTGAATTGATAGAAAGAAACTAGAGGAACCCTAAGTTTTCTAGAGTTCCATCTTACCTATTTGTTTGTTCAACACTAATTCTTTATATTGCTGCTGTTGTCCCCTAAACCACACAAATTTTGGCATCAAACCCTGTTTAGATCCTATGGGTTATATTAGGGATTGCTATTAAGCCATGGTTGCATGCCTAAGAAGTTGAGAAAGAGGAAATCAGGGCCAAGAGAGAGAACTGGCTGCAATACGAAGTGCGATAGAAGAGAGGTGCAACAGGAACAAGAGGGAACCTTGATGAATATTACAGAAGGTTCCCACAACCAGTTTGGCCATACTGAAAGGTAGTCTTGCTGATGAATCAGATTTTGGTAAGAAAAAAACCCTTTCATGATGCTGGACCCGCAAACCCTGCAGGAAAAAGTGGATTGAAGGATCGGTTGCCACATGCCCTTGAATTAAATGAGGGTGGAATTAACGTTGAAGTTGCATGTCAGAACCGAACTATGATGAATATCCTGAAGCAAAGAAATTTATGTTTATCTGGTTCAAGAAGAATCTTTGGTTGTTCATAGAATGATGACAACCAAAATCTCAAAAGGAGAGGATTGGAGGCAAGTTGAAAATCTCTTGGATACCTCAAGGGACACAATGTCGGGTGATAATTTTGGAATAAAAAGAATCGATTCAATCTCTAAAATCAAATCAGATACTGCCAAGAAAAAACTCAGTGTTAACTCGAGAAAAAGTTGGACAGTTTGAAGGCAAGTCACAGGATGATGGTGATGCAACCTTTCAAAACAAACTACTTGCATTCAACAAGAAAGCTAAGTTTCCGAAAGCTGTTGCTGAAATCAGGTTCTAAAGATTTCTAGAGAAAGTCAGTTGCTACTGGGTGTAACTCATGAAAGAGGTATGAACTAGGACATTTTCTTAATACTTTCGCGTGATCATCTTCCTTAACATCTCGACTTGTGTATTATTTTGATGAGCACACCCATCAATGCTGATTTGTTTTCTAAACCTTCGGGATTTGCTCCAACTACTCACATATCTCAGTTGACTTTTCAGTAGCAGAGTTATTTTTGGAGGGTGTATTGCAAAAACTCATTATAGAATTAAATCTATGTTTGGCAATTTTAAAGGCAAACCACAAAGAAGAAGCTGGATTCCCAGAAAGAAAAGTGGTTTGCACTTTTTGAGTAAAATAGCATTGATTCTGAATATAAGCACATCACATCCATAAATATCTGCTGCCATGAAGCTGATGAAGCTATTCTTGTTTTCCTCATAGGATGAGATGATGCTTCTAAGCTACTTGTCAAGATTAAAGTGATTGGCTTTCTTGGGAATCTTCGCCTCTACATGGTTCTACGCCAACCATTAATCAACAAGATTGTTTTACCATCCTCCACCTAATAAGCAAAAAACTTGTTTTGCGGACAGTGCATGACTGGTTTCCTTGGCATCCAAACAACAATTATCTATTTTAAGATCTGGGTTTAGTTCATTTATGCTCCAGGGCAGCATTTATAAGGTTCGAGTATGATCCTAAGTGACAATTAGAATCAAGAGTTAAAAAGCTCAAACCTACTCTGTCCCTTGGAAAATGATTTAAAATCGGTTTATGAAAAAAAGGTTGTAGTTAAGCTGTAAAGCAGTAGAAGAAAGAAGTGGAGTGGAAATTAATGTCAGAAGAGTGTGAGAAGGAAATTTAAGAATGGGAGAAGCAGTCTCATGCTGCTACAACATCCATACCCAAACTTAATCACCAAATAAATTCTAAGGAGAATCAAAATAATCAACTAGATGAACAGAAGGGGGAAATTATTGATACATGTAGCTTAGAGCTCCACGAGCTTCCTCTCATTCAAGACTTGATGGAAGTAGAGTCTTCAACCGGTAAGAAGTTCGATTTTAGTTGGTTAAATCGATCGCTTATGCAGGATAAAAGGCTTTTTGATCAGGAGAAGCTTGCGACAGAATTCAAACAAAAAATTGATGATCTAGTGTTGGAAATTGAAAGAACAGCTCCTAATATGAAGGCTGTTGATCAGTACAAGACTCTTCAAGAGAAGGAAAGAGATGTAACAAAAGAGCTTGGATTAGCCATAAAAGAGGAGTTGGGTGTCACTCCAAGAATTAGATGGCAAATTGATCCGTTTGACAATCTGCAGTGTAGGCTTACTTATTGGGTGCAAAGGTTGGGATCGAATCATTGTTTCTTTGGCAGCATAGACTACCAAGACAGAATTAAATGAAAAAAAAGATGAGTCTCAAAGTTGGTTGTCTGCATTCTAAGAGACTAGACTGGGCTCATATGCTAAGATTTTTGCTGGAGCATTCCCAGAAAATTATGAACCTCCACCAGATCGTGCAAATGCTTATTGGATAGGATACTTTACAAGAACCCGGCTTTAATTAGAATGAGTGGCCACTATTTGGCAGCAAGACAACTCGAATTTTTCAAAGGAAGGAATGACTCAGGACCAAATAAAGACTCATTGGCAGATGCCTTGGCTATTGCTCAAATCAAGTTGTTATAGGTGCCAAGAAGCAATACGTGGCCAATGATTATGCAAAAAGGCTATCAATAGGCTACACTATCACTCAGAAGGCTGTTGCATCCTCACTTGTTTGCTTAACTGATTTGAAACCATCCATCAGCTATAGGAACTCAACCACAAATTTCCAGCAGTCTCCACTTTTGAATATCACTTACTGCCTTGCAACAGGAACTGACCATTCTCATGGAAAGATTTTGTGTGTTGTGATCTACAATTCTTTGGGATGGAAAAGAAAGTAAGTAGTACATTTTGCTACTGTTAATGAAGATGTTAGTGATTTTGAGGGAAGAAAAGAATTGAATCAAAGTTTGTTCCAATTGATAACTAAGCGAACCTAAGGGACTATTACAGTAGGGCATATATCTTCTGTCCAAATGGCACATATCTCATAAAAGTTAACAGTTCTTCGCAACAAAGATCAAGGATTTGGAAGGGGAACTTGAAACCACTAGCGAGGGATGTGATGAAAACATGCAGCATCGATTGGATATGGAGTTACACAAATGCATTGGAATCTGAAAGAGAGAGAATTACTCAAATGCAGTGGAACATGGAGTTACTTCGGAAGCAATGTTTGGAGACGCAATTGAAAATAATTAAAAAGGGAACTGGATGAAAAGGCACATGTTCAGTCAACAAAGTTTTTAATAATGAAGAAGAGGCTGCAAAGTGTAGATTTAGAAATTTATGCTGAAGTGATAAAAGTTCTCATTGGAGTCAATTTTCCAAGCCAAGGAGGATGACGCAGGAGCTTTTATTTATTTGATAATATTTTATTATTTCAGTTTTATTTATTGAGTATTAGATATGTTATGGACGGCTAGGATTATTACCTTAAGGGTTTAAATATAGGGCAAGAATAAAACTTTATTCGCAAGAAAACCTATTTACTTGCAAGAAGCAAAGCCTATATAATTAAGTTCTAGGTTTTACAGCCATCAATATGATTCTTGTTATTTTCTTTGAATTAATATAAAGCAACTAGAGGGTTATTAAACCCTAAGTTTTCTAGAGCTCCCTCTTCATTCTTATTTGTTTGTTCAGCCCTAATTCTTTCTATTGTTGTTTTCTCCCCTAAATTACACCAGAACATCAAAGAGGAAAAACCAAATTTGTTACCAACTCAGAGCGGGCAACAAAGATATGGCACATGTTAATTTAATTATTAACAGCTAAGTAAGATCTCTTCATTTGCAAACTTAAGCCATTCATTGTCATAGTTAAAGCTGACATATGGTTCAATGGCTAGTTTTGCTCTATTTTTTTCTCATTCAACAACATTTTCACATGATAATTGAAAACTGTTCATGGAATTCCAGCAGATGGTAAGTTCATTAACTACCAAGAGAAAAATAATAGATAATCTTTAGACTCAACAAACCTTAAAACGTGGATCAAACACTATCTTTGGCAGTTCCTTTTCCCATTTTGAGAATGGTGCAACTCCCCGTTCTTTAAGCATTTCCTGTGAATTTCACTTGCATGATAAACCAATTGAATCCAGCTAAAAGATTGGATAGAAGTAATAAAACCAAGAATAACCAAATTCTAGAATATGCAACAAAATATGGCACTACAGATACCTTAAATTGCATGATACACTCTTCCTTAGAAGGCCCACTGTCTGCATCCTCAGAATCTGAAGAGGAATCAGATATGCTACCATCCCCATTTGCATCTTTTAGTTTATCTTTGTTGCTCTCGCTTTGCAAGCCCTTAACATCAACTGCTCTTGAGCCATTTAATTCATGTGTTGCTGTTACTGGCACAACCGGAACAGGTGAGGAAGAAGGAACTCCAGGGTCCTGCAACTTCTTCTTAATTAAATCCAATGCAGATGAGGAACCTGGCACCACAGATGTTCTTAAAGGCATGGCATCACGACCACCTGTGTTAACAGCAGGAGCACTCAAACTTATTGGAGTAGATCCTTTTTCTGCCACTACATCAATATTTGGTACGGACACTGCATTCTCCTTCGATACTTCACTATCTTGTTTCTTTCTCAGCTCCGTTACTTCATTAGGGATCTGCCAGCTACTAATCTGATTGATAAAAACACCATGAAAAGTGGGAAAACATCAATAACTAGGAAATATAAATAAGTTCAATGAGCACTAACAGTGTTAACCGTGCCCAATATTTATTTCCTTGAAAGTTTACTTGCATCCTAAAAGGTGATTGTAAAACTAGGCTTTATAAGCACAAAATATAAAACATGGGATTCATATCATCAGAAGCGAAATGGAGGTAAAAGGAATACAGAACATAAACATCATTATCTGTTCATTTGAAAATGCACAAGGCTTGATGAATGTGGCAATTTAGACATAAGTCAACTCCATTAATTATCATGTTTTGTCTTCAAACAGCAACGCACCTTACTACTAAAGCAATTAATGATTAATCTGTATATAGTTCCACTTATTAAGGTCCTGGTAACTTAAGTTTCTTTGATATTACATTTATAGATATAAGACTGAACAACTAGAAAAGATTCCTAAAGAAACTATCACTGTTGATTGCATATTTCTCTTTCTTTTACTCTTTTAAGGTTCAGGAACCCTATTCTTCCCAATTGTAGCCACATACTGCTAGCCCTTTCTCTTGAACAAATAAAACCCTAAAACAGCAACATTTTTTCAGATCGTGCTACAACTATATCAATTAGCCCTGGGTCTTCTGTTTCCCAAATTTTACAGCAACCATGATCCTCATTGCAGCCACTTCTTGATTCTTAGAGCTCTACCGGTACAAATCAAAGTCCCAAACAGAACTCTTTCATTTATAACCATAGACCATAAGGTCCCTTATAGTTTAACTTCTAGCCCACTGAATTCCAGACAAAACTCATTCATATCCTATCAGTGAATGTATTGTTCTATTATCTCGAAAAAGATTCAGACAAACAATTCAATAAAACAAGCCCATTGGAATAAAACAGGTAGTGGTGTGAATTAAACTAGACAAACTACCTTGGTTTTGCTGTTGTAGTAATATTTTTTCCCATCATTTGTGGTAACTAGTGCCCAATCTGTTCCTGCCAATTGCTCCCTGTAAAAAAGAGACAAGGCATTCAACACAAAAATATACCAAGAATGAGACTTTCTCCATCCAAAGCAAAAGGGGTTAACTGTAATATTGTGTAAAAATCCAGCACATCTCAATATCTTTTACAGGCCATAAGCATAAGAATCATCTTTGAGAGATCATTCACTTGTATTATATGTACTATAGAATCTCAAGCAGCTGATGATGAACTAAAAGCACTCAACAGGATAAGTGGGGGGGGGGGGGGGAGATACTGTAACCTAGAGAATTCATAATAATATTTTTTTAATGTTTAAATTAAATAATTATAAGATATACAGTAATGCCCAATTAATTAATAGTGATTAATAAAAGTTCAAAAGAATTTCAGAATAACTTAAATTTTCTTAAATTTCAAAAGAATAATAAACAGTAAAATGTATTATCATGTTCTTAAATAATTATATTTGTATACACAGTTAATAATTATTTCCAATGTAAATCAGCACTCATCTAACTGATACTATATCCTTTCATTGATAATATAACATAATAATATATTAGATATAAAAAACTAACATATAAAGTAAAAGTTAACTACCATAGCAAGACAAATATTTATAAAATATGAATATAAGATAACTAAGATAATGAGACCATAGTATATATTACTAATACTTAAAGAGTTAAGACTGGTGATAGAATTTTAATTTCTAGTAAGGTAAGAAAAATTAAAATAGTAACTTGTTATATTTCCCAAATAACAGTTATTTTTAGGGACATTTACAAAATTATCCAGCCAAAAAACAGCAAATAAATGAATATTTAAAAGTTCTATTTATTATTTTGCATTTTTAGGTGAAGGTAACTGAGGCTTCATTTTTTTTTCCCCTCTACCAACCATGTAAACTGTATATCCCATTCAGCAATGTCAACATTACAGTGCTGACTGCTAATATACACCACACAGCAAATAGTGGAGGAGAAAGTAAAGAACTTACACTGAAACTGGAGTTGGCTGCACGGTAACTTGATCAGGCTGCACACATAAATGAAATAAAAAAGTTCAATAGCATCTAAGAAGCCACCAAAATCCAGATGCCAAGACAAAATGGTTATAGAAAATTTTCTATATACAAGAACCACGGAAGCTGATTTTCAACTTCGGTTATGAAAACTGGTGGAGAGCAAGAAAAAATATCAAATATTCTCCACAAGCACAAACAAATGCAAATATGCATAGCTATGTAGTTTTATACAACATTTCCATAAGTTCCCTGCAATTGAACAATGTGGAATCTTGGTTTTAACTAACAAGGCATCATACAATTAGCGTTTGATACTCTAATTTTTTCTGGATACTTTAATGTAAATGAAAGTTCCTAGAGCATCTATCAAAGAAGGTTAATCAGCCAATTTTTGGGAAATTAGTATTAAACAGTATCAGCCAATTTAAGTGCTTGCAATAAAAAAATGGTACACCTCAACAAAGTTACTAATATAAAACATATGAATGCACATCCACATGTACCTCCCCTTTAAATCCAGCAGGTTTTTCATAAGTCGACTCTCCTGTTAATGCGTTATAGTAATAAACAACCCCAGTGTCAGTCTTGTGGGCAGTCCAGACATCAGATTGTTCATTGCCAGCAGATTCAACTTTGGTGGTAACATCATGGACAAGTTTCCTATTATCTGCAGAACCCCATGAAATACGAATGAAGAAAAAATTAACTTCATGATACATTAATGAAGGTTAAACAGCTCTTACATTGTTAGTTGATCAGTAATCTAGCATTGAAACCCTGAGCGTACCAATTCCTTGAGGAGGAAATCCTGTCAGGATTGCCAATGACTGGTTAGCCAGAGCAGCAGCAGATGGTGCAAATGGACTCATTCCCAGAGGTCTAACACCAGGAGGTTGAGAATCAGATGATGGTGCAGGAAGAGGCATGCCACTTGATGTTGAAGGAAAAGGTCCAGGATAAACAGTAGGATAAGGCACAAATGGAGGCCTTGGAAAACCACCCATTGGAGGATGTTGCATCCAATACCCTTGAGGAGAAGAAACCATAGAAGGTAAGGATGTATAGGGAGGGTATACTTGTTGCTGAACAGCAGGATTTAATGAAACAGGTGCACCAGGTCCAGGAACTGCAGAAGAGGGAGAATCCACAGCAGCAGAAGCAGTAATCATCTGAATAGATGGTATTGATCCAGGGTGTCCAGGTGTCCCTGAAGTTCCAGAAGATCCGCTAGACATAGGAAAAGGAGGAGTTGTGGGCATCCTTGAAGTTACAGGGGCAAAACTGGGAGTAGTAGATGCATTCATTGTAAACTCTGAAGAGTTATGAACAGGCAATGGCCCAGACTGAGAAACAGTGGATGGAGATGATGCAGCCATAGCTTGTGTACCAGTAGCTAGCGTATCCTGCAAACAGCAAAAAGGTTCAACACTTCAACTTGTAAGACAATGGCGTACAAACAGCTCCATAACAGAACCAATTCGCAGATGCATAAGCAAATGCTGGACATCATTTTGCAAGCAGAAGAGAAGTAAATTGAGAATGGGATTGAAGGAGACTGCACAGAATTACAAATGCTCGACAGGAACCTTGTTAGGGAGTTAATGAATTACTATCAAGTATGGAAAATACTGCATTCATAATCCACTCGATGAAATTTGATCACAATGGACGCTAAAATTGAGGCATACTGTTTAATTTAAGTCACCAAAAAAGATGATTTTGTAGATCTATCCTGAATAGTCTCTTGTGTTGTAACATAGTCCACATATTCATTTTTAAGGATGTTATAATTGCTGTACAAACAGCTGCTCAAGAACATTTCTAAAAACAAAAACTTGAAACAAATACACAACCCACCTTCCTCACCCAGGCATAAAATTTCTCAAATTCCTATATATGTCAAGTTCTCCGCCAAATTCTAAGTACGGCCCCTCCTCGACTCCTTCCCCTTCAAAATTGTCAATCTTTTAGAATTAAAATCTCTGTTTTATATTATTTCATGCATAACTTTGCCACTCCTCCGCACAAACACAATTAATCTTGGCTCCACAAAGCTTAGTAAAACAATCGCTACAAACCATCTACACTTACTGGAAGTCCTATTAACTCTCAAAATTGTAAAGCTTGACGCCAAAAATTAATGAGCATGGCAATTTTCGAAAATTTAAGCCCAGTACAACGAAACGAAATTAGAATTCAGTATTTTTATAATTGTCTTACAGATTTAGAAGGTTGAATTTGAGCATTCTGAACCAACTGAGGATTTGGAGTAAAAGAAAAACTTGCGGAACTCGACAAGGCTCCTTGCGGGACTGGCAAAGGAGGAGGCTGCATTATTGGTGAAAACGCTCTAGGAAGAATTTGAACGATGGTCCTAGCAAAGATACCTGAAGGATGAACAAGAGGAACAGGATTGAACACCGTAAAAATGCATTAAAAAATAAAATCGAACTCTATAGACAGCCAATCAAGAAATCGGAAACATCAAACTACGTGATTCTTCACCAAATCGTTTTCCTTGGGAGCAAAAAGTTTGAACATTGATCAAAAATAAAAAAAATAAAAAAAAGGAAAATTAGGGATGTTTCAGGGAAAGGACTTACTTGACAGGATTCTGAGACTACCGAGAAAGCTTCATTCGATTGGGTATTGGTACCGAAAACAAAGAGGAAGGGGGACAATGGTGCCGGTCAAGGTCGAAGGAGATTATTAGGCAGAGATTAGGGTTAGGGTTTGGGGCTTTGGGCTTTTGGGACTAAACAAAGGAAAACGAAATAAGAGTTGAAAAATAATATAATAAAATACTACTCACCGAGTCACCGTTTTATTTTTATGGTTCAAGACTTCACCTTTCCCATTTCTACTGAAGAAATTTTACGTTATTACCAATAGAAAGGTAGACTTCTTCCCCGTCCACTTGGGAACATTCAATCCGGAGAGAACTAGTTTTATACAGTAAAGTAAAGGACGATACTCAATCGATTTGATTTTTATTAAATTGGTTCAATGAGTTGAATTAACTTGAAAAAATAAAAATTTTAAATGATTCATAAAAATATTAATAATCACAAATAAATAATAATAACTAGAAACTTTATGAGACACCCTACACTCGATTCGGTCGTTGAATCCGAATGTGACACGTCACATCAAGTTGTCGAAGTAACCTTGATTAACTCGATGTAATTTCATAAAGTTTAGCATGTAGTAATCATATAATCCAAATCAATCATCATTCACAATAATTTACATGCATTATAGATGTCTATCAACTTCATTTAATATGTCTCGAAATTGCTTGGGGTCAAAAACGGAGTCAAGACTCGAATCTAAACTTAAAGATCAAAATTCAGGTATCTCGAGACATGGCCTTCATGTCTCGAGACATGATGATTTTCATTTTTGTCTCAATGTTGGAATGTCTCGAGAATTGGTCTCTTATCTCTCGAGAATAGCTCCCCTGTTTTAGATCCATAGCTTTGATGTTTCGATGTCTCGAGACAAAGGGATTCTTCTGTAACAATCTGATTTTTAATGGTACCGAAAAATACGATTTCAAAATCTCATTTCCGTAAACTGAGTCTGTAAATATAAAATAGGAATATTTACAAAGTAAATATGAGAATATAATAAAGAATGGTTAAGTAATTAAGTGATAGAATAGTTAATTAAAGCTCAAGGACTAAATTGTAAAAGTCCAATCACTATTGAATTTTAATTGAGAAAAGGCTGGAGAACCTAGATAGCAATTAATCGAAGAGCTAAAATGGTTATTAAACCATTTCCTATTATGAGAAAGTGGACATTGATGATGTTGGCCACTTATATTAGTTAAGAGTAAGATTAACATGATTAAGCTTAGGTAAGTTAATAAAATTAGATTAATTAGGTCTTAATTAATGTATATACATGTTGGTGAGTGGGAAGAGAGATGAAAACATCTTCATGTCTCCTTTATTTGCCACCGTCCTCCATTGGAACAAAAGGGAGAAAAAAACCATTTTTGGGTTTTTCAACATTTGGCTACTAGGTTAGTATGAAAATAAAACATTTTTATTGTAATTTTTATAGATTTATGATTATGAGCTTGATTTAACTAGCCCATGTATCAATTTGATTAATTATTAAAGTTTTATCAAGTTGCTAGTGTTGATAAATTGACTAATTAGGCTTAGAATTGATAGATATTGAGCTTAGATTATGAAAAGGACTAAATTGCAACGTAAATTAAGCTTATTTGTTAGTTGTGTAACATTAAGGACCAAATTGAATAAATATAAAATTTGTCATGAAATTACGCTAGCAATAAAAAGTATAAGGTCCCTAATGAAAGTATGTGAAATCGATTTTAATCAAGTTAGAATCGAAAGTTATAAATATCTCGAGTTTAAGGAATGAATTGAATAAAATTTAAAATGTATGAAATTGGAAAAAAATATTTATTTAGGTTCATGCTTCTCATGACATTGTATGATCGTGTATGACATTGATTTGGTATATGAATTATTGTATGGACCAAGAATTGGATCAAAATAGAGCTAATAGGGGAAAAGTAAAAATTATAGATTAGTCCTTAAAAAATCTACCGTTTTGCATTTTGAAAAGGTAAGTTCACATGGAACTTACTACCTTTCCTTGTGTTTACTTCATTATATTTATGTTTGAACATAATTTGAAATATTGATGAATTTGGCATACAAGGCTAGTAATGAGATTGAATTGTAATGAATTGCGATGATTGATTGTTATGTGATATTATAGGGATATTATAGGTATAAATGTGAAAATATGAATAATTACAGGGTATGAAAATGCAAATGTGATACAGGATATGATATGCAAATGTGAATGATACAAGGTATGAAAATTTAATATGTATAATAGATGCCCATATGAACTTAATAAAATGGTCATATGCGCGCTTGTACTAGATAAGTGATGATACAGAGATTATGACAGATTATATCGAAATCCATCATCTGTTACGGATCATTGAGTATTATTTATCTTTACGGAGACTTTGGTGTGGTGGAGGATGTAATTGAAAATGTTTAAATACTTGATGCATATGGGCTTTGCACTTCGATGTCTTGGTGTGGTATAGTTTAAGCTCATATGAGCTATATGGTATGGTGTAGTTCACCCATGTATTCGAGTCTGTTTTACTAGGGTTCCATTGGGTGAAACATTGAAATTGAATATGGAAATTGGAAAATGAAATGAATTGAACTTGGTAAACTAATGTGATACTTGACTCACTTGAAATGGTATAAATTTGTGGATTGATGATAGAATATGGTATTGAGATGAGTATATTTGAAATTGGTACAAATTTATAATGTTTTGAGTTATGTTTATAATGTTTGATGCACATGAATACTTATATTCATATGCTCACCTTGTTGTGACTTTAAGTGTCATGTTTTAGCTAAATATATGCCAAAACTATGGTAGTTAGCATGCTCATTTATGAGCAAGGTAAGTGATGTAATTTCCATTTGAACTTACTAAGAATTTTAATGCTTACTATAGTTGTTCTCCTACTTGTAGATCTCTAGCTTGCGAGACTCAGAAAGTTAAATCATTGCAGACATCACACTATATCAAATTGGTAGAAATATGTTCATTTTGGTTCCTAAAGTTGGGAAATTGTATGTAGGGTCATTGTGTTTTGTAATAATCATCTTAATGTGAATGTCAATGTTGTATTTGTGGCTAAGGTTGAGTTTGCATTTTAAGCTTGATATATAGCCAAATTGATGGTTTGTTTTGATCATGTTAAATTGTAACAACCCTTTTTTCAGTGGTGTCGGAAACAGTAATTTCGAAACCACGAATCCGACTAATGAATCTGTAATTTTTTATTATTTTATTCATGTGGGTCAAATATAGCTTAAACCGAATTTTGATTTAATTAAAGTTTGCTAATTTAACAAATAGTTAGTAAAAATGGTTTGTCCTGTAAGTCAAATGGTTTCTAGAAATGAGGTATCGAGACCTTATTTTTGTAAACCGAGCTCGTAAATATATTTACGGAGTTATATATTTGTATGTGAAGGTTCGGTTTAGAAATTTTAATATTTGGCTAGTTAATTAAAGAAAAAGAATTAAATTGTAAAAGATGTAAAATATAGTTGCAATTGAATTTTATTGATTAAATGATTTAATTATTATAAGTGGAAGGATTTATAAGGGAAATAGGCCATTTTTATTTAGTATGGACAGTTAGTGAGCATTTGTTTTTTATTTTATTCATTAATTAAAGGTTAAAATAGTTAAAATAAAGTAATTAGAAACTTAAAATAAAGGCCATCATCTTAACTTTTGACCACCGAAAATAAAAGAAACAAAAGCTTAAGAAGCCATGTTGATGGCTTAAGGCTCGACAAACATTAAATTCATACATGTAAGTGTATTTTTATTCTGTTTCTTGTAAATTTTATGTTTTTGAGATTGTTGCAACTAGGTCCAGCTAACCCGTATCTTAGTTTTCAAAACTGTTAAAGATTTTGAGTTTTGCCATTAATGAATTTTAGTTGTTCTTGGAGCTAGTTGAAAGATTTGTAAACTTGATTGTGATTTAGGACTATTTCATAAAGGAATTTTTATAGTTTTCTACCTAGGGATTATAAAATTTCGTAAAATTTAGCATATTAAATTGTAAATTTTTATTGTTTAAGGACCGTATTAGGGTGTTGTTCATTTGGTAAACTTAAGGGTTACATGCATAAAATGAGTTTAATATTGCATTTGAATTTGATAAACTAAATTTAATCATTATATAGATCAAGAATTGAATTGTACAGAGGATAATCGGGAATTGAGAAAACTACAAATTAGTTCCTACGAATCAACCATTAGCGTATCTTAAGTAAGTTCATACGTTTATTTTTTGTTATAATTCATTGTTAAATACTATTAGTGAATTATATATATATTTTGGAAGCTGTTGAAATGAAATTTATTTTTGTGAAATAAATTGAATTTTCTAAAATGATTTCGATAAATCGAGTAAAAGTTTCATACATGAGATTTTTTATTAAATTTCTGTTCTAGACTCAGCTTCTGCATGTGTTGCAGGCTCGAATATACATGTGACTTATATTCAGCCTGGACTGATAATCTGTTGTCGTTTTAAAGGTTTAGCTTAGACTGGTAACCTTACATGTATACATAGCCTTAGCCAGGCTATTTTTTGTGTTGTCATTGGTTTAGCCCAGATGTGTAACCTAACACACTTACTCTATTCCCGATTAGCTCATATGAACATTATCTATTTTCGAACTTATGTATTGAGTACTTTTACAAAGATCCATCGAAAGATTAAAGGTTATTTGATGCGGAACTGTTTCAAGGAAAAAAAATGAATTACGAATTCTGTATATTTGTATGTTTAAATGTTTAATGACTTGGATTTATTGAATCATGTTGTAATAAGGTTGATATTTGATTGGCTATGTGCAAATAGCTATGTAATGAGTATGGTAAGTTAAAGAGTTCAATTGTGGAAACTTACTAAGTATTTTGCGTACTTATTTTTGTTATTATTTCTCTGTAGATTTTAAACTTTTGGATCATGTTGATCGGGTCAACGAAGCTCACACCTGTCATCGTCTCTATTCGGTAGATTTTGAAGTCTTGAATTATGGTTAATTTTGGCATGTATATAGGATGCTCATTTTGTAAATATTTGGATATGTTTTAGTACTTTGGCTGTAAATAAACTTTTGTTTAAAGTTAGTATTTATACCTATATACTTTGTAGTCATCTTGGTTATACGAAGTTATGGTATGTTTAATGGTATTTGTGGATGCCCATTTGGTAACAAATTTGTTATGTTTATTGTTGGTTAGATGGTTTAAATTGTTGATTTGTTTTGGTTGTTAAATCTTGTTTATATGTGGTGCCAATGAGGGCATATTGGTTAGGCATATAGGTTGATTGATTTTGGAATGTTTTAGGTGTGTTTGATTGTGTCTTAATGTGTGAAAGTGTTTGGAAATGGTTTGTCTTGGTGTGTAAGAAAGGGTTGTTGAATTGGCTTGCATTAAGGGTTATTTTGGTAGCACACGGCCTGGGACACGAGTTGTCACACGGCCGTGTGTCATTTTAATTTTAAGTGCAGGATTGTTCACCTGGTCACAAAGAGTTACACGGCTTGGCGACACGGCTGTGTGACCCATATTTCGAATTGTATACGGCTGGCCACAAAGCCGTGTGACCCCTATTTCCAAAATCTTCAAGTTTTTCCATATTTTTCTATTTTGATTCAAATTAGTCCCTGATTGTTTCCAAACCATTTTTATGGCCCCATAAGCTCGATTTAAGGCTTATAAATGTAATTATGCTATGAATGAAATGTAAATTCAATGTTGATATTTAAATTAATAAATGAATTGTTTAATGAAGTAAATTGTTTGATATGTACCGTAATACTCCGTAACCTTAATTCGGCGACGAAGATGGGTTAAGGTGTTACATAAATGTTATTTGAACTCATAATTTCATGCTTACCTAAGTCTTATATGTTATAACCTACAAAATAAGGTATTTTGGTATGATAAGGTTGGAACGAGACTTGAAAACGTTTAGGTTTGAGAATGTATTTTGTGCCATTGATCGATGATTTTAAAAGTGTTATAAACTTGATTTGGCATAGTTTGTCATGATATTATGTATTGGTGAATTTGGTATAGGTTGATGTTTGATGAATTTGGAAGCATCATATGAATGTATAAACATGTTTAGTAGGAAGCATGAAATATGTACCAAATTGATTTTTGCCAAAACAGGGACAACGTCACAACGACAAGTCCCCAACATTGTGACTTAGATCAACAATGAGTGATGTTGTGACATCGAGATTCTTGAAGTCTTGACGAAACTCACTAATTGACGAGGTCAGACATGAAAGCCATGAAGTCGCGGCGTCAACTTGCAGATTTTGACACCTTTTCAATAAAGTCCTTAATCGACCTCAAGTTAGCAAAAGAGCTTTCATAAGCTCATATATTACTCGAAAATGATTTTATATCAAATAGGTTGGATTTCTTGGTAACGTGATTTCTATGGATGGTATCCAGATTGATCCAAGCAAAATTTTGACAATTGTAAATTGGAAAGCTCCCTAAAATGTCTCTGAGGTGCGTAGTTTTCTAGGCTTAGCCAGGTATTACCGATGATTTGTTAAGAATTTCTCGATGGTTTCCCTATCGATGACAAAACTATCACACAAAAATGTTGGTCTTGTTTGGTCGAATAAGTGTCAGTAGAGTTTCAATCAGTTGAAAGCCTTATTGACAGAAGCTCCACTATTGACTTAACCAGAATCTAGAATAAGAATATGTTGTGTACAACGATACTTCACTCAGTGGGGTAAGTTGTGTATTGATGTTGGACGGAAAAGTTATAGCTTATGATTCTTGGCAACTTAAACCACACGAGAGAAATTACTCAACGCACGATTTAGAACTGGCTGTAGTTGTTTTCGCTTTGAAGATTTGGTGACATTATTTGTATGGTGAAAAATGCCACATTTTTTACTGATCACAAAAGCTTAAAATACTTGATGACTAAAAAAGAATTAAATATGAGACAGCGTACATGGTTGAAACTGTTAAAAGATTATGATTTAGTGATTGATTATCATTTGAGTAAAGCTAATGTCGTAGCGGATGCCTTAAGTCAGAAATCTCTATTCGCGTCGAGATTGATGAATGCTCAGTTGAGTTTCGAACGAGACAGTTATATTTTAGCCGAGTTGAGGGATAAACCGTTGTTTCTTCAGAAAATTCAGGAATTGCAAAAAAAAAAATCCGAAATTGTTAGCTATGTGAGAACAGATTCAAAATGGTTAGACCACTGAATTAAGAGTTGGTAACGATGATATTCTGTATTTTCGAAATCGACTGTGTGTACCGAATGACCCAGAATTAAAACGAGACATTTTATCTGAAGCTCACAGTAGTACATACTCTATTTATTTGGGTAGTACTAAAATGTTCTGCAACCTGAAACAGATGTATTGGTGGTCAAAAATGAAAAGTGAGATTGTAGAATTTGTATCGAAATGTTTAGTGTGTCAGTAAGTAAAAGTCGAACACCAGGCTCTATCAAGTTTGTTACAACCTGTTATGATTCCAGAATGAAAATAGGAATGGGTCATAATGGATTTCATATCAGGATTGCCTCTGACATCGAATAAAAAAGATTCGGTTTGGGTGATTGTTAATAGAAAAGTGATAAATAGTAGATAATCGAAGAGAAGGGAAAATAGCTTATTAGTCCCTGACACCTTTTCTATTGTTATTATCCCATGGTAAGTTCATACGGTATAATTATATGTATTCTATAATGTTTATGCTTGAATTGTGTATTTTGGAATGTATACTTAAAAGTTGTAAATTGGTACAAAGGTGAGAAAAGACTAACTTGAAAAATGTTATACTATTATATATACTGAGCCCGAATGAACATAGGATAGGACACAATTGGCATGCCAATAAGGTTATTTCATGCGCTGTACGGGTTTGACATGAGATGAGATGATGATGTACTATTTATTCACTAATCATATCGGAATCTAGCATTTTTTGCAGATTACTGAGTTATCTTTACAATGACAAGGTGTGTTTCTGAGGGAGAATGTGTAGCCTATGGACTTGGAACTTAGTGCCTAGGTGTGTTATTGGAGGGATGTTTAGCCTACGAGCTTGGCACTTAGTGCCCAGATGTGTCTATGGATGGTTTGGCTCCTTTGAGAAATCATGTGTATTTTAGGTGGTTACTCGCATATTCGTATATGTTTATTATAGTTCATCGGGCTAAACTAATATTTCTATTGAAAATAGATGAATGGTAAAAGCATTATAAAGTGATAAAGTATAGTTATATAATGTAAAAGTTCATATGTTCAATGGTTTGATGTTATAGCTTCGATTAAGGTTGAATTATATTGAATGAAATGTTTTATGTGTTATATACTTGATGAACTGACCTGTTGATATGAATTGTGGCAATAAGGAAATTTGTTTAGTTAATTGTGTTATTTTGTAATTGTGGAAATGAGGTAAGTTATATTGTTTCAAACCTATGAAATTTTTAAGCTTATTAGAAGCTTACTCCTTTTCATTTTTTGTTTCCTATATTTATCATTTTGTGGAACTCAACGATCGGATCATGTCGAGGATCACACTATCCAACCTCCATTTTTGTAGACTTTTAAATGTTCAATTTGATTATGTGGCATGTAATAGGGGTTAAATTGTATATAAGAGTCTGTTTGTTTGTCAGTAAAATGTTTTCCGGAAAATAATTTCTGGAAAATGATTTACTTTTCTGGAAAATGATTTACTGAAAATATTCTCTGGTGTTTGGATGAATCTGTGTAAAATATTTTCTGTTGTTTGGCAGATTTTCTGAAAATATTTTCCGGAAAAGTTGTTTTTACATATATTAATATACATATTAATAAATTTTTATATTTTAAATTGTTTTTACATATATTGCAATGATTTATTTATAAATAAATAAATCAAATTAAATATATAATTCTCAATTATTAAGCTACAATATTAACCGTCATAAATTGAAAACAACCAAAGACAAATAAATTATTTGTAATTGTGTTAAAAAATAAAAACAAGGATTGAATAATTATAAATTAGCTTCCAAACCACAATTAATACTAGAAATTAATAATATCATCCAGATACATAATTAGTAGTACACCACATAGTAACAACATTGTCCAAGTGCATCACTAATATTACACCACATAAAAATATCAATATCTTCAACCTTGAGAAATTTTTTGAAGCCAAATTTTTTTATGCTTCTTACTTTTAACTAAAAAAGCTTTGGTCTCGAATTCATGACTCACTAGATAATCAAACACAGAACACAAGAAGTCATCATCAAATCCTTCTTCCTCCATCGACATCACTTGTTTGTAAAGCCGTGGTGTCTTATCCGCAGTAAATTGTTCCAAAGCAATAGCAATTTTGCCAAGTTGTTCACCCACAAATTTAATTTGTTCATCAACGACACTATCTTGAACATTTTTTCTTTTATGTTTGGATGTGCCAGATGAAGATACATTTGTTCTTACCTCTTCAGCCTCTTCATTGTCGCAATCTAAAAGCACTGAATCTTGGTTACCATCATCCAAATTTATGTCAGCAAATGTTCTGGCAAAACTCCCTATTGCCATATCTTTGCCAACAACCAAAGCCATTTCATCATAATGATCAATGCTTTTATTCAAAAATGGTTCATACTTCTTGTGTGCCTGTTGGATATTATACACAATTAGAATAACAATTAAAAAACAATTGAAATATACTTAACATATATATACATATATTACCATCACTACTGCATCATATGTCGCTCTATCACATGTGATCATTTTCATGTTATCATCCCATCCAAAACCACTTTCACCTCGAATTTTGCTTATAATTTGCCACTGGTTTTTTATAGTCCTCAAATGATTTTCCACATGCTTCGCATCGCATTGGACTTGGAATCTTTCAGAAATAGCTTCGACAACTCGATTAATAGAAACTGCTTTGAAAGTATTAGAAGGCTTATTTCCTTTCTGGGCCTCCTCTGCTAGAATTTCAAGAAAAACATGTTCCATCGGTTTTGTCCACCTGAATTGCTTGGAGGTCCCTTCTTTGTTGCCCTTACCCATTCTATATTAATAATTGTCATTGTCAATCATTTCAATATCCAACAAGCTTAAAACATAATAAATTCAATATCTAACAAGCTTAAAACATAATCAATATCTAACAAATTCAAGACATAATAATTTCAAAATCCAACAAACTAAAATTTCAATATCATTATCCAACCAACATTAATAAAAAAAAACAATTTTAATACTAAAACATACATAACATAGAAACAATAACCCTAAGCCCTAAACCTACCTAATATTTCTAGCCATATAATCAGTCCATATAGTTTGTGCAATTTTGTCTCTCTTAGCAGACCATTCTCTTGCTTCTTCTCTTTCTTCTCGCTCTGTAAGAGTTGATATTATCAAATCAGACTCAGACTCCTCATATATTCCTTGATTAAGTAAATCACTAGGATAAACTCCCATTATATGATTATGAATGATACAACAAGCCAAAACTATATCTACTTGAGTTTGAAAATTCCAAAATGGTTCAGCATCTAATACACGAAACCGTTTCTTCAAAATCCCAAAAACACGTTCAACCGTGATACGTAATGATGAATGACGAAGATTAAAGAGTTCCTTTATATTTTCAGGCCCTTGAGCACTAAACTCTTTTAAATGATATCGGGCACCACGATATGGGGTAATATATCCATTTCGGATGCCATATCCAGCATCAGTAAGATAATATTTACCTACAATTTTACAAAACATAATTAAAACTAATAAATTACGAGCTTACTAGAATTATTTGGTATTTAATGATAATTATTACCTTCAAGAATTCTTAATCCTCCTGGGCGTGAAAGTGCATCACTTAAAATACGAGAATCATGTGCATTACCTTCCCAACCAGCTAGAACATAGGAAAATTTCAAATCAAATGTAATGGCAGCCAATACATTTTGTGTCGTCCCCCCTTTACGGCTACGAAATCTTCCTTGAATGCTAAGTGGAACAGATGCACGAATAGGAGTTCCATCTAATGCTCCAATACAATCTTTAAAATAAGAATAAAACCTTGGATTGTCTCTGATTTCACTAGGAGTTGACTCATCGGGTAATCTAATAACTAGTTTATACAATTTCAAAATAGCTCTCAATACAACCCTAAAGTAACGGTGAACTGTCTCAGTTGATCTATAATATCTAATCCAATCACTCGAAACCTTACATTATGACCAATTATATGTAAAATATAACTACTTGCTCCCTAATATTGATAGATTAGATGATTGTATTAATTTATTCCTACTAAGAATATCACACAAATTAAAAAAGTCGATCGGTCTCATCCTTATCACATCAATACAATGCTGGTCACCACTATATAAAATACTATTAATATAATTTTCTCTTTCATAATCTCGATTCACACGAGGGTGAGAACCAATTTCCTTCATAGTTTTTAATTTTTTAATCCAAAGAGCCCCAAAAGCTAAAACTGAAGCCACGACTCCGATAATTGAATTTTGATCTTAATTACAATCCATCTACACAAAATAATACCACACAAATATTTGATCACTATAAAAAAGATGCAAGATTTTCATCAGATCACATATAAAATTTACCATGACTAAAGTGCATACATACATATCAAGCTGATGGGAAAAGAGTCACAATCAACGGCAGGATTGTATATGTTAACATTTGAATTTATTTTTGACAAAAGTTTTTAGTGTCAGCAGTCGAGACTCAACTGTTTTGAAAGTATTAGCTGAGGCTACTAGCAGAAGCAAGAGTGATGAGATGGATGTAAGGAAAGGAACTACAGCAAGAAATGTACAGCTGGAAAATCATATTTCATTTGTCTACTTATAATTTTCAAATTTAAGAATAAATTACTATCTCGAATTAACGGAAACTCAATTGAAAAATGACAATTATTATTTAGAATTCATTTTTTATGGATAATCATTAATTTAATATTTATTTAATTTTTAATCATTGTTTAATTAAATTAGTGTTGGATCAACTCATAACACATAGTCAATTAAAAGGTATAATAGTGTTAGATTATAATACACTCATATTGTGTATAGAAAAAAGCTTATGTAAGAATTAATGAAACTTTAATTAAAATGTCATAAAAAAATATAGCTTTGTAGAAACAACAATTTTTTAATTTTCTAGTAATTTCAAAATTGAATTAATGCTCAACTGTTTATTCATGATACTAATTCACATGTGTCACATTTTCTAGTACCTGTAAAATAACTAAAAAACCTTCAAAGAATGTTCATACTAGCCAGTGTTTGACCATGTCTAATGATTTGCCAAGAAGGAATTGGGGTCCAATTTCTATGAAAAGCCTCACTTACTCGATGGGTAGTCAAAAAAGGAAAAAAAAAAGGGAAGAAGAATTAAAGTAGTGAGGATGGTTTTATTAAGCTAAAAAATTGAATGAGGGGAAGGCCCATTACTTTAGGACCATTACAATTACAGACCAACAACAACATATAGGTTTTGTTCAACTTTTTTTCAAAAAAGATTCAAAATCAGTAATAATGTGGTCTCTTTCTTTCTTTTTCCCCCGTAAATCTGCTACTTGAAATAATAATAATAAAAGTGCATAAAGTGGAATGGCCTAGTTCAAAAGATTTACTATAGGGGATATGAATTTAATGTGATAATAGGTAATGAATGAGAAAATAAACCCATTATGTATTTGGATATTCGAGAACTACAGCAAGAAATGTTCACCTGGAAATTCTACAACTAGAAAGATGCTAACTTTGTGGAAAATCAAGACCATATCAGTAGAATTTTGGAGTTAATGGATAAAAAAAGACTACTAACAAACAAGAATCCTGGGAGCACAGTACCTATACTGATTCATCTTAAACGTTATATTTAATATAAAAATCAAACACCAATTATAACTCTAAATTCACTAAAAGTTTCCTCGATACTGAAATTTACAATTGAACCCAATAAAATATAATATGAAACTAATGAAAAATGTACAAAATATAATCCTTCAATAAACATGATATATTCCACATCATTATCCCCTTAATATGAGAAAATGCAGGATCAAATGTTAAAGTATTGAAGTAAAAGAAATAACCAACATATCCTCATACAAAATGCCAAAGAAGATATCCAAACTTTTATTGACATTTCCAATAGAACTAGCATGATCTTGTCCTTCATCACATGTAAGTCACCTGCTCTTAACTCTCTAAGAAGGAAGAGCAATTCTATTGCTAGGACAGAGGACGTACATAGAAAAACTGGTAGATCCCTAATGTATAAACATAACATTGAAGGAAAATTTTTGAAGCACACTATTAACCTTACAACAAATGCCAACTCAACAAAGTCAAATACCTGTGGCAAAATTGTGCAGGCAAGCTCATCAAGCAAATCAGAAATCAGCCAACTATTAGCAAGGAATTATTGCTAGTCAAGATTCAACCATAGAAGCTAGAAAAGCACAAGAAATACAAAGAAATGACAGAAGGAACTAGACTCAATACCCATTCTAGATTCAACTGGACACACTTAAGGAATCTAACAACCAGAAAGATGCTAACTTTGTGGAAAATCAAGAGCATATCACTATAATTTTGGAGTTAATGGATAAAAAAGGACTACTAGGAAATCAGAATCCTGGGAGCACAGTACCTATACTGATTTAGATTCCACTGTAGCTACTCAGTCAAGGTGAAGGCAAGAAATCTGTAGAAGTTATAGTCACCGATGCACAAGTTAAATATGCCTATAAGCATCATGATTCTTGTTTACTAAACAACCATGCTTTACCTGAAACCAGTAAACTAGTAAATACTAACAGTTGAGTCTAAAGTTAGTGTGAGTCCAAGCTAAGATCAAGCAATCATTTAAACCCAACACTCGATGTCCACATCATAATACAAAACTGTAGCTCAAATTGATCGGTTAAGACAAAGTTGAAAAACAAAGGGCTTCGATTTTTCTTTTTTATTATTTAAAAAAATTATGTATTACATGAAACAAAAATTAGAGAGAAAAGGAAGGAAAACATAAGAGTAATCGATTAGAGATGAGACATTAGAGAAATATGCAGATGCCTCAAGGAGATCAGAGATGAATTTTTCTCGACTGTGGACCCTAATCTTTTAGGGTTTCTTCAAAATACAAATATAAGGTCGACGGTCGACCGATAGAGACGACGATGCAGAGATGGTGAGGTGAGGCCAACGAACGGAGATGAGGAGCCAGAGGAAAAGGGAGAACCACTGCGTAGAAGAGAATAGGGAAAATGTCTTATGGATTAGAAATCAGTAAGACAATTTCTAAAATTTGCTTTTGATTTTAACCGTGTTTTGAAAATGTTTTCCTATGGGAATTCATTTTCCACAAAACAAATACCAAAAATTTCGTAAAATGTTTTCCGAAAAACATTTTCCACTAAACAAACAGACCCTAAGTGTTTTGTAATAGTAAAGTGTGAATGGTGTTTGGTTTGTGACGGAATGTGCAAGTATACACAGTCATTATCAATTAATATGTGAGTCAAAAGAGTATTGTGTCCATAGGGATTGTATCTATCAATCAACAATTGTAAAATTAATATTTTACAAGTTGGTTATGAAAATAAAATATGTGAATGTGGTGGATGTCCTAATTAAATTAACAACTAATATACAAATGAGATAAAATAAAGTGTAATGAAATGTTTAGTAACAATTCACAAGATTTAACAACAATAATATGAATAAGTTAAAACAATTATAACTTTTGATTTAATTCATTTACAATCATGTTTAACAAATGTTCTGGAAAAATTCATTGGTAACTCGATTATTTGTTAACTCAGAATAAAAAATCCATAAGCTTCTCTCGAAGTCTTATGTTTATCACTTAGAAAAACATTGCATATGTCTATGTCAACATTTAACGAAGGATTATATCATCATTCCTTAGAATTTATGCAAAGTAACAGGGACGGGTCTGTTTAAAACAATTTATCACATACATCTAAAGTTATGCAAGGTAATAGTGTTCTTTCTAATTATTACGAACCTTTAATTTATTTCTGGTTGAATATAAATTAAGCATGCATCTTCTAAATATTGTGTCCATTAATCACCATCCAGTTCTGACTAAGTAATTAATTCTAATGTAGTCAAACATATCTTAACGCATGAACAACATAAATGATTTTATTTGGAAGCATAAATAACAGAGGCACAGGGCATTATAAACATGAGTTGAATAAACTGAATCATGAAATTGCAATTATCCTAGTAGAAAAAAATTAAACTATTATCATTAATGAAAAGGCAATTAAATAATTTGCAAACATGTTTGTAAACTAAGAACAATTTAAAGAGAAAGGAAAAAGAAACTCTAAGAAGATTTTGGTGATTCTCTAAAAACTATCTATGGTGGCTTCCTCCTATTTTCATCGTCGTTTCGATGCGAATTATTCCTCAAGATGGTCGGCCAAGAGAGCTTTTTTCTCAAGAATTGCTTACTAGGGAAACTCTCAAAGAAAGGATAAAAAAAATGAATGAAAACGAAAGGCTTAGGCGTGAGAGAGAAAGGAGAATGAAGTGTGTAATACCCAATTTTAGCCCGGGCTCACATATGGAAACATAATTTTTGAGGATATGCAATCTTAGATATGATATGCAATCCTAGATATGATATGCAATCTTAGATATGATATATGCAATCTTAGATATGATATGTAATCTTAGAAGATATGATTTTGTAATCTTAGAGATTTAATTTGTAGATACCCTTTAATCTCATTGCTGATCTCAGATTGCTGGATTTGGGGAGGCTCAACTATAAATAGAGGCCTCTCCCTTCATTGTAAAGAAAGAGAGAAAAGAGGGGGACGAATAAAAAAAGAACGATTGGCAGTTTTTTAAAGGTAGTTTACTATTTTTTTCTTTCGATTATTTTTTACTTATTTACGATTTTAAAAAGGAGAAGGTGATACCACTACTAATTTTATTTATTTTATTTATTTAGCCCTCCGCCTTTTAATGTTTTTGTAATTAAGTTTTCTTTATTTTTTAATTTACCCTTTTATTTATTTTAAATTCAATTTAATCCTTTTGAACGACACTTAGTTTTAGAGGAGAAGGAAAAATTTCCTTCCAGCCCTCTATGTAACTCTCAAGCGTTCAAATTAGTCATTTTACTTTTATTTATTTGGGATTTACCCAGATATTTTAATTGCAATTCAATTTAGTTTTTTATGTTCTTTTATTTATTTTATTAATTAATAGTGTAATTATTATTTTATTCTAATTTTTTATCTATATATATTCCTTTTATATGTACACATATATATATTTTAAAAAACGAATATTTTCCTATTTTTTAATGAATATTTTCATATATATATGTATATATTTACGTTTTAAGTGATTAAATACTCACCTTTTTCCTTTTAAAATATATTTATTTTTATTATTTTATATATGTATGTATAATTATTTTTTATTTTCATAAGTATATTATGTGTTGTATTTATATATAAATTCCATAACCTAAAATTTTATTTGTAAATTATATGTATATTTTAATCTTCATAATTTCCATGTGTACATCTTTTGATCCTTATTTATTTGTTTGTCATTCCCATCCATTGTATAATTGTGTTTACACTTAATATTTTGCATGTCATGGATTACCTTTTTTATTTCGTTTATTCATTTGCTTATATTATTTTTATGTCGATGATGTATTTATTATTGTTATTATTGTTATTATAGCATTTGCATGTATAAAATCACATTACATTATTTTTTTACTCAAATTTAAAGATAGAATTTTTTTAAAATTGAGATAATGTTCGATTTAAGATTTTCAAGGAATTGAGCCCTAACGTATTGGATTCTCGATTTTCTTCGTTAAATCCGATGATCAAGCATTTCTCTTCAATCAAAAAAATAAAATAAAACTCATTATTGGGAATTCAACACGTTGTGTCCTAACGTATTGGATGTGACGCATTGATTTCTCGAAATGAAGATTTTTAAAATAATAAAGGAAATATTTCGAGTTTGGGATTTTAAAGGAATTGTGCCCTAACGTATTGGGTGTGATTTCTTAACTCTTGGATAAGTGGATGTTCTTTTAAAGAAAAGGAAATATTCCGAGTTTGGGATTCTAGAGGAATCGTGCCCTAACGTATTGGGTGTGATTTCTTAAATCTTGGATAAGTGGATGTTCTTTTAAAGTTTTATTGTACAAGTATTTTGGCCCGATTCATTTTGGGGAAAATTAGAATGCTGTTCCCTAACGCATTGGGTGTGGTATCTTCTTTCTCTGAAATAATAAGGGTCTTAATACGTAGCCTTTTAAGTTTTGCTAAGGATTACGTTTTTTCCAAGTTCTCGACCTTAAGACACTAATTAATTAACTAGGTACCAATTTTGGGCGTTACGAGGGTGCTAATCCTCCCTCGTACGCAACTGACTCCCGGATCCATTTTTCTAAAACTCGTAGACCAAAGCCGTTTTTTTAGGTGATCCAATCACACCTCAATAAAAGATTGGTGGCGACTCCCATTTATTTTGTTTTTTTTTTAAGTCGACAACCTAAAAATTTTGTTTTTCAAAAAAACGGTTTCGACAGCTTGGCGACTCCACTGGGGACTTTTTCTAAAAAAAAGAGAGTCGAGCCACAAAGTTGATTAATTTTTGTCTTGCAGTCGAGAAAATTTTTTTTAAAAAAATTCATGACATCCTTTCGCATTCATTATCTTATCACTTAAATATTGTTTGCATTATACATTTCATGAGTTGAACAATTTTACCCTTTTAAGTGGGAGTAAGAAGCTATGCCTTCGTGAGGTTTTCACCTCCGTGTAGGGTAGTGGATTGCTTTCGGGATACATCCGTACCTATGTCTTCGTGAGATTTTCATCTCCGTGTAGCCATAGGGAAATGTATTCCCCTGAATTGAACTCGATCCATATGAGCCTATAATGGGTGAGGATTGAGGAATCTGCTGGTTCAGGTACCTTTACTCTAGAAGCCAAACCTCATATAATGAACCTTAAGAATCCACCCTAAGTAGAACTATACTAAACCCTAGTAGATATTCGAGTAGGAATTTTACTATTATATTATATGTTTATATGATGCTGACTTTTCGTGTTTTATTTACATGTCATGGCATTTCATTTCATTATAAAAGAGGTGTTGATTCATGTTCAATTGCTAAATAGAGAGCTGGTCATAAGAAAATGGGTTTCTTGATAAAGTGGATGACAATATGGTTGTCCAAATATGGTCCAAGAACACATGATAAGAGAAGGATGATAATTTAATGGAGGACTATGGCTCCGTTGCCCAAGAATTCAAGATGACAAAGATTATTTGAGAACCGTTGAACCTTCTTAAAGAGAAGCTAATGAGCATCACGAGGATGAGCGAACAACAAGTTACGGCCCGGATCGAGCAAAAAGGAGATAGAAGAGACGTTTTTGAAGAGTTCATGAGATTTATCTTAACGCTCGAATGAAGAAGAAGATCGAATGTCTTTGCCTATGAGGGTAAGGCCGTATAAATATTCATTTTATGTAAAGATATTTGTTTTCTAGTAAAGTTCTTTAAATGAACTTGAATCAGAATCAACATCTCTTTATGCATTCATTGCATGCATTCACATTACATGATATCATATGCATTAAAGTCCACTAAAAGATTCTAATTGATATAAATCATTCCTCAGTTAATCTGGAAACCAACCAGCCTACTAAACACCGCTACGGTACTCGATTGAAAACTAAAGGATATGGATCAAAGGATGGAAAGACTAGAACAATCCCAAAAGGAAATGCAGGAGCAACTTCAAAAGCAAATGAATGAGCAGCAAAAAATGATAGACAAAATGATAGAATCTCAAGGGAGTATGATGACTCAGTTAACTCAATGGTTCAACAAAGGAACTGATAAAGGAAAAGGCTCTGTGCTCAATAATGAAGAAGGAGACAATGAGGGACCTGTTTATCCTCCAGACTTTACCCCCAACAAGTTGAGATATACCCGCGCAGGTCCTCTGTTACCATTAATCCTCCGGGTGACGCTGCAACGCTATTGAATCTCCAAGCAAGATCAGGCTCTAACCCCAGAGCCAACTTTGTTAATCCTGCTATTCCTGATTTCGATGAGATGGCTGGAAAGGAAAAAATAAATGATGAATTGCCAAAACAGCTAGAGGAAAAGTACAAATGGCTGGAAGAGAAATTTAGAGCGATGGAATGTGCAGAAGGCTACTATGGGATGGATGCTAAAGAATTGAGTTTGGTTCCGGATTTAGTGCTCCCTTACAAATTCAAAATGCCAGAGTTTGAGAAATATAATGGAACCAGTAGCCCCAAAGCTTATATTACCATGTTCTGCAGACGAATGACCGGTTATGTCAATAATGACCAACTCTTGATTCATTACTTCCAGGATAGCCTCACAGGGGCAGCATCCAAGTGGTACAATCGATTGAACTGCACCTGATTAATTCATGGAGAGATTTGGCACGAGCATTCATAAAGCGATGACAGTCATGTGATGATATGGTTCTGATAGAATCACCTTACAGAATTTGGAAAAGAAATCAAATGAAAGCTTCAGGCAGTATGTACAGAGGTGGAGGGAGGTCGCCGTCCAAGTTCAGCCACCACTCTTGGAAAGGGAAATGACAATGTTATTCATAAATACATTGAAAGCTCCGTTCATCACACATATGTTAGGGAGCGCGACAAAAAGCTTTTCTGACATAATCATGAATGGTGAAATCATTGAAAGTGCCATAAGGAGTGGAAAGATTGATGCTGGAGGAAATAACAGAAGGCAAGCCTCAAAAGAAAAGGGAAATGAGGTGAACAACGTGAATACATATGGCAAATCGATTGCTAACCAACAGGGTTCATCAAGACAAGAATTAGGTGTGAAGCCAGGTACTGAAAAGCTCCAGTTCAAGCCAATTCCAATGTCGTACAAGGAGCTGTATCAAAGCTTATTCAATTCGCATGTTGTTGCTCCTTTACATGTGAAGCCTCCACAGCCCCCGTATCCCAAATGGTATGATGCAAGTGCACAATATGATTATCATGCAGGAATTACAGGGCATTCTATAGAAAATTGCATTACCTTCAAAAAGCTAGTTGAAAAATTCATCAACATGGGTATTGTCAAGATAGATGGTTCATATAGTACCCAGTCATGATTGAATATGAAGGGGTGTCGAGAAGTGTTCACGATGAAACAACTGAAGAAGAGACCTTGTCAGATTTTTGCCCTTATAGACTTGAGAGTGTTTTAAATAATTAGACTGCAGAAGAAGCCCCTGTAGTATTTAGAGATTACTCAAAGTAATGTTTAAAACACACTTGTTGCCTTCAGCCTAGAGGCAATAAGAATTCCTTTATGAAATAGGCTCATGTCTGAACGTTGTTATTCTAATAAAATACATCTTTGCATTCATTTTTTAAACCAATATTCTTTCATTGTTTTCGAATAATTATACTTTCATTCTTTCAGATCTTCTTCCATATTATTCCATTCGTTCATAATTGTACAAATGATTATTCATACATTCTTTTGTATATTCTTTGGTACCTATGGGTCCCCAGATATCAACGACATGAGTGATGCTGTTACGGATTCAGAAGTTTCTTTTAGTGGGATCTGTGTTTAGAGGGATCTCATGACTTTAAAGATGGCATAGATTGTAGCCTATTTTCAGACTTGTTACAGATGATCGAATAGGAATGAAATCTTACCTCATGAGAAGACAATGGAGATTGTGACCTTAAGGGAATGTGCATAACCGAAGAAATGAAGCAAAACCTTGTTGAGTTACTTCAAAGAGTTCTAAGATGTCTTCGTATGGTCATGCTTGGGTATGCATTGACATTGTAATCTGAACAACAATGCAATATGAAAAAAAAATTTACAGTATGTTCAAGATTAACATCATGAACGATGCATTCCTTGCCGGGGCAATGCCTTCTTCTTTGGCTCATAATGGTTTAGCCCGTCGAAGTCAAGTTGTCATTTCTCCGTTGTTGGATTTCATATTAATTGAAGAGGAAGATCCAAAGATTTCGTCATAGTTAAAATTATGCCCCAAAAGGCTCTATCAAAGAAATTTGATCACAAAGAAGATTTTACATTGGTTCTGATCGAAAGGGATAACGAAGACTTGTCTAATCCTATGAGTTCAGATTCAAAAAAAAACAAAAAAAAAAGGAAAAATGGAGAGGCCAAAGTGAAAACCCGCAAAGGGCACTTTGAGACCAAAGGGGATTTGAGTTGAAAACCCGAAAAGGGCGGCTCAAATATTGATCAGAATGGGGCACGAGGTGATTAGAGCAACTCAAATTTTAACCAGATTGGGGGATGTGGTGATCTTGTTATACCAGAATTATCAAGAAAAGGTAGGCAACATCTTGTGGCATTGGCAGAGTACTGTGGATCTCCTAAACACATGTCAAACTCAGATGGATCTTCAAAAAAAAGTTTGTACAGAGAAGTTCAAGCTGCGATATCTGGGGCACCCAATATTCATATTATTTATACTAAATTTGTTATTCTCGGAACACTTCATTCGTTTCCAAGATACGTATTCCCAATTAATCTCTTTGTTATTCTTCTTTACTATCTTTGATAGTTTATTTATTTCAAGCTATGCTCAGAATTATCTCTATTTCATCCATCGTTTTGTTCTTTTTGCAAGCATGTTGCATTAGAATAATGATCAATGGACTAATAAAACTTTCACGAATGTAGTTTTGCATATTACTCTAGAAGTTTCTAAATAATATAAGAGCCTGAAACAGGACTATTATTTAGAACACACCAGGTTTAAAGGTTGGAAATCTGAAAAGGAACAGTCTAAACTAGGACTTTCTCTTTGGATTTTGTTGTCAAAAAATTGGATGTCTTGTTGATGACAAAGCCTAGGTCAATAAGCAATTAATGATCACCAGGCAATAGAAAGAGGTTACCTCAGGGAAGAGAGCCTTCAGTTGGGCATGAGCCTTTGGTACGACACCTTGTGAATGGTGTAAGAGACTAGAAAGATTTAGATCCTGTATCTTTGAATTGTGATAGGAGAGGATTGAAGAAAAGTCATATACTCTTGGGTTATAGTGGGAGAACGATGGTATGAATTTTTGCGCCCCAATGGATTAAACTTGGAGGTTCACACTGGGGGGCAACCTGACTAAATGTTTCTTCAGAAAAACCAGTCAAGCAAGAAGGCGTTGTAGCACGTTAGTCACAAAGCCTTAATAAACTTCGAGTAATGACAACCTAAGCGGGATCATTCTCGGAAAAATAAAATTTTGCATTCATGCAAGCATCATTCATACATGTCTAGTTAGGAGCATTTGATGCATTTTGATCATGCCATTCTAATCATTAGGCATAATTAGGTTCATTATACAGGTCATGCTCCCCAGAGAACAGATCAGTGAAAGAGCAGATCTTGTCTTCCTGCATCACAGCGAAGCAGATCGAAAACAAAGCCTTGCCTTCCTCGTTTGTAGTGGAGTAGGTTAAAGATAGTAGATCTTGCCTTCCTGCATTGATAGTGGAGCAGATCGAAGATGGCGGATTTTACCTCCCTGTGGTTATAGTGGAGTACATTGAAGCCAGTAATTCTATTTCCCTGGGCAACAGTGGAATAGATTGAAGATTTCAGATATTATCTCCCTAAGCAGTAGTGGAGCAGATCGAAGATGGCGGATTTTACCTCCATGTGGTTATAGTGGAGTACATTAAAACCAGTAATTCTACTTCCCTGGACAACAGTGGAATAGATTGAAGATTTCAGATCTTATCTCCCTAGCGATAGTGGAGCGGATCGAAGATGGCGGATTTTACCTCCCTGTGGTTATAGTGGAGTACATTGAAGCCGAATTCTACTTCCACGGACAACAATGGAATAGATTGAAGATTTGATCTTATCTCCCTAAGCGATAGTGGAGCGGATCGAAGATGACGGATTTTACCTCCCTGTGGTTATAGTGGAGTACATTGAAGCCAGTAATTCTACTTCCCTAGGCAACAGTGGAATAGATTGAAGATTTCAAATCTTATCTCCCTAAGCAGTAGTGGAGCAGATCGAAGATGGTGGATTTTACCTCCCTGTGGTTATAGTGGAGTACATTGTAGCTAGTAATTCTACTTCCTTGGACAACAGTGGAATAGATTGAAGATTTCAGATCTTATCTCCCTAAGCAGTAGTGAAGCAGATCGGAGATGGCGGATTTTACCTCCCTATGGTTATAGTGGAGTACATTGTAGCCAGTAGTTCTACTTCCTTGGACAACAGTGGAATAGATCGAAGATTTCAGATCTTATCTCCCTAAGCAGTAGTGGAGCAGATCGGAGATGGCGGATTTTACCTCCCTGTGGTTATAGTGGAGTACATTGAAGCCAGTAATTCTACTTTCCTGGATAACAGTGGAATAGATTGAAGATTTCAGATCTTATCTCCCTAAGCAGTAGTGGAGCAGATCGAAGATGGTGGATTTTACCTCCCTGTGGTTATAGTGGAGTACATTGAAGCCAGTAATTCTACTTCCCTGGGTAACAGTGGAATAGATTGAAGATTTCAGATCTTATCTCCCTAAGTAGTAGTGGAGTAGATCGAAGATGGTGGATTTTACCTCACTGTGGTTACAGTGGAGTACATTAAAGTCAGTAATCCTATCTCCCTAGTCAGCAGTGGAATAGGTTGAAGATTGTAAGTCTTATCTCCCTGCAGTTGTAGTGGAATAGATTGAAGAACTAGCTCCTATACTTTTGAAGATGCAGTAGGAAGGAATGAGGCTACTTAAAGAAGAAGAGTTTCATGTTCCAGCAAGACCGGGCAAAATTGGGCATTTTTAAAGTCTTTGCTCAGTTCACATTACCGACAACGAGCAAAGAGGGCGCTTGTAATACCCAATTTTAGCCCGGGCTCACATATGGAAACATAATTTTTGAGGATATGCAATCTTAGATATGATATGCAATCCTAGATATTTTAATTAGTCCTTTTACTTTTATTTATTATGATTTACCCAGATATTTTAATTGCAATTCAATTTAGTTTTTTATGTTCTTTTATTTATTTTATTAATTAATAGTGTAATTATTATTTTATTCTAATTTTTATCTATATATATTCCTTTTATATGTACACATATATATATTTAAAAAAACGAATTTTTCCTATTTTTAATGAATATTTTCATATATATATGTATATATTTACGTTTTAAGTGATTAAATACTCACCTTTTTCCTTTTTAAAGTATATTTATTTTTATTATTTTATATATGTATGTATAATTATTATTTTCTTTATTTTCATAAGTATATTATGTGTTGTATTTATATATAAATTCCATAACCAAAAATTTATTTGTAAATTATATGTATATTTTAATCTTCATAATTTCCATGTGTACATCTTTTGATCCTTATTTATTTGTTTGCTATCCCATCCATTGTATAATTGTGTTTACACTTAATATTTTGCATGTCATGGATTACCTTTTTTTATTTCGTTTATTCATTTGCTTATATTATTTTTATGTCGATGATGTATTTATTATTGTTATTATTGTTATTATAGCATTTGCATGTATAAAATCACATTACATCATTTTTTTACTCAAATTTAAAGATAGAATTTTTTTTTAAAATTGAGATAATGTTCGTATTTAAGATTTTCAAGGGAATTGAGCCCTAACGTATTGAATTCCGATTTTCTTCGTTAAATTCGATGATCAAGCATTTCTCTTCAATCAAAAAAATAAAAATAAAAACTCATTATTGGGAATTCAACACGTTGTGTCCTAACGTATTGGATGTGACGCATTGATTTCTCGAAATGAAGATTTTTTTAAAATAATAAAGGAAATATTTCGAGTTTGGGATTTTAAAGGAATTGTGCCCTAACGTATTGGGTGTGATTTCTTAAATCTTGAATAAGTGGATGTTCTTTTAAAGAAAAGGAAATATTCCGAGTTTGGGATTCTAGAGGAATCGTGCCCTAACGTATTGGGTGTGATTTCTTAAATCTTGGATAAGTGGATGTTCTTTTAAAGTTTAATTGTACAAGTATTTTGGCCCGATTCATTTTGGGGAAATTAGAATGCTGTGCCCTAACGCATTGGGTGTGGTATCTTCTTTCTCTGAAATAATAAGGGTATTAATACGTAGCCTTTTAAGTTTTGCTAAGGATTATGTTTTTTCCAAGTTCTCGACCTGAAGACACTAATTAATTAACTAGGTACCAATTTTGGGCGTTACGAGGGTGCTAATCCTTCCTCGTACGCAACTGACTCCCGGATCCGTTTTTCTAAAACTCGTAGACCAAAGCCGTTTTGTTTTAGGTGCTCCAATCACACCTCAATAAAAGATTGGTGGCGACTCCCATTTATTTTGTTTTTTTAAAGTCGACAACCTAAAAATTTTGTTTTTCAAAAAAACGGTTTCGACAAAGTGAATGTGTTCATTGATTGATGAGTTGAGAGGTGAATGAGGGGTGGTATTTATACATGAGGGAAGACTTGAGAGTTTGCTAAAAATAGCATGAACATCCTTTGGAAATCTTTTATGCATAGCCAACCATATTTTATGGAAAAAGGGATTGATTATTTCATGATTCTAGGTTAATTGTTGGGACCCTTAATTAATTGTTCCAAAGTTGGTTAGGTTGCTTATTGCCGAATTTGGACTTCTTTCCCCCTTAATGGACGGTCTGGGCTCCAATGTGAAACGCAAACTTGTTCTTTTTAGCAACTCATTTCCAAGCTGAGTTAGAATAAATTTTTTTGAGTTTAATGCCTTAGCTTTGTCGTCCCATGCTGATTGATATTCAGCTCATGTGCATGTGTCATCCATACTGGCTTTAAACATCAAACAAATCAGTGTATGAAGCTACAAAAATTATAGCAAAAATTATGGAATTTTCAAAATGCAGCAACATAAAGTAAAATTATGTGAAATTAGCACATAATTACTCAAAAATTATAATCTTACTTTAATTATGCCAAGATTGTTAATATGTACTAAAAACACATAATTAGCTATCAAAATACTCGAGATTTGCATAAATTTTAAGTTAAAAGGTGCTCTAAAAATCTAAATAATTTAGAGTTATCAGTGTTAATATAAAGAATGTGTGCTTGATGGCTTTTTGATATGTTTGATCACGGCTTGAAATGATAATTTTGAATGTGGTTGTTAAGCATGGGAAAGGTGATAGATTTATATGAATGTTTGGCATGATTAGTTATGTTATGTAATGCTTGAATAGTTGAGATTGTGTTGGAGATTATGGTATAAAATCTTGATTATAAAATTGGATGTTTTAAGTATAATATGTGGATGGTTTTGGATATCAATCTCATAGGTTGTGGATTTGGTATTTTTGGTTAATAATAGGTGAATAAATGCTTGCATTTTGATTGTGTTTAAGGTATATGTTGGTCATTCACTGTGTTGGTATGAAATGAGATGAACTTTGGTATTGATTCATGTTTGTGATGGTGCATTGAGGCATATTGGTTAAAATTAGGAAAATGATATGTTTTGGTATGCTTTTGGTGAATTATGAATAGGTCTAAAGAATGGTTAAGTTCATACTTATGGCATATGTGAAAATTGGTTTTGTAACTTGCATAATAAGGTACCTAATTGTATACACGTCTAACACACGACCATGTGTCACACACAAGCATGTGACACGACCGTCTGCTCTTTATAATTTAAGAGGTTTTGGTTGAACACGATTTTAGTTTGTTACACGGTTGGCCACACGCTCGTGTGGTACTGTTGATTTGGTCAATGTGTTTTTCACATGATCTCAGTCTCTCACATGGCCCAGGCACACAACCTTGTGATTGTTTGTAAATTTTTGCATTTAGGTCCACATGGCTTCAGTGAGTTACATGGCCTGGTCACATGGTCATGTGACTCCAGCTTACACGCTTGCAGTTTATAACACGGCTTAGGCACACGATCATCTAACCATATTTTTATTAGTTTCCCTAGTTGTTTGAAAGTTTGCAATTTAGTCCTTATTAGCACTTGGGTCAACGTAAGAGCTTTCGTAAGCTCGATTAAGACTCGAAATTGTTTGCCAATCATGCTAAACATGTATTATGAATTTTTTTGTTGATTTATTGAGTGATAAAGTTAGAAATGTTTGTGATTGGTTCTATTAATTGTTGTAGCATCTTAAAGCTCGGGTTTAGCGACCGGACCAGGTAAAGGTTGTTACACAATTAGTTATATTACATATTAGAATAGAGGTAATCAAGATTGATGAATTTTTTTTGAAATTTTACCAAATGATGAATAAGCATGTAGATAGATGTGTAAATGCATATGTAGGAATTTAACAGTATTCATGGAAAAAATTAGAAGCATGCTATGGTTTTGTATTCATTGAGATGTTAAGGGAGGACCTAAGGCATTGCTTGTTTAGCCAAGAGACTATGATTAACCTATAGCTTATACATATCCCTAGTTCCCTGATTTTAAGCCTTTATTGATCCTTTCTTGATGAACTTATATTTTTGAAACCTTGAGCTTAAATTGAGTTAAAAACTCAACCCTTCTGAGTCCTTGCTCTTAAAATGAACTATGGAATGGATGTCAAGCCACAAACATTGACAGTTAGGTAGAAACAACTTTATGGTTTTAAAAATGAATTTGAGCAAATAGCGAAGAGATAGTTCGATACAACATGTATAAACTCTTACAAAAATGTGCTTAGAATGAAAAATGTTGAGTGAACAAAAGTAATGTAAGGGTCAAAAGCAATGCAAGTGAATAAAAGCACAGATAGGGATGAAAATATTGTGAGTGAAAAGAGCGAAAATTTTAGAATGTGCTCAAAGTGAAAAATCAATTCATGAGCTCAAAATGTACTTTTCGTTGTCATAATGCACAAGTGCTCGATAAGTTGTTTGTACTCACTAATATTGAACCATATCTTCCATATTGTTGGAGAGAAAAGACATGTGAGAGAAGCAGAAATAAGGTGGTGAGCTTAATGGTCACATATGTGAGGAAATGGGAATAATGCCATTTGCTATATTGTTCTTAATGCTTGAACCATTTTGAGTTTATCTTTTCTTGGAACTCATACCAACAAACGTTTCAAGCCAAAAAGCCCAATGCGACTTTAACATCCTTGTTTATAAAACCAAAACTTGCAAAACTTAAGAGAGATAAATAATTTAGATTCCTTTGTGTATGTATAGATACATCATATTGCATATCATATTTTGATAGAATAATATGAAGAATGTTGCTTTTCTGGGATTGCCACTATATCTATTCACTGTGTAACTTCGTGACCTAAATTGATTTACTTCCATAGTTATGAATTTATAATGCATCATTCTTAGGTTGTATAGCAGAAGAATTTATTACGTTGTACATACCCATCAATTAATTGTTAAGTCCCTCCATTGCTCAAGAGTCATCTATTTTGCATGCATTAGTGTTTTAAGTGTTTGCTTGAGGACACGTAAAGACTTAAGTGTGAGGGAGTTTCATTTGTCGCAATTTGATACATTAGATTAGCCTCTCCAAAACACTCGAGGAGCTTATTCTTAAGCAATTCATGAGCCTTTTTCATAATTTTGTTGTTTTGTATTTTTTACTATGAAAAATCATTTTTGATTAGTTTTACTCCTTGTGAGACTCAAATTTGTAAAGTGGTGCCATGGGGAACCTAACGATGTGTTTGAGTTGGTGTAGGGAGATGATAATGACCCAACCCTGAGGAAAACACCATTCGACATGGGTGTCACAATATTGATGCTATGGATGACGCAACACCGTGTTCCTTTGCCCCGAGGGTACATGATCTCAACAAGAAACCAACCTAGAGTTGACTATCGACAGAGTCACGACATTGAGGGTGTGATGTCACGACATTGAGCCCAAAGTCGCAACATTGAGCTTCCAAGGTCGTGATATCATTGAAGGTTTTGAAGTGAAGAAATAATGGTCACCACTAAGGATGTCGCAACATCGGGTAGTGAATGTCATGACACCGAGAACCCCCAAAGCCATAAGTGTGCCATTGTAGAGGGTGTTGTGACATTGAAGCTTGGATATCATCACACTGCTGCCTGACAAGGTGAAAATTGTTGCAAGGGTAGTATTTTTTTCCAACACCAACCCAAGTCGAGACACATTTTAAGGGCAATTTTATCATTGTTACGATTGAATTCTTAGTTGTTTAAAAGACCTCTTGGTTGTCAACTTAAAGGAGCGAACTTTATTTCATCTTTTTGATTTAGTTGTTAGTTTCTTCTCCATTTTTAGGTTTAGGTTATTTACTTTTCTGAGCTTATTTTGTAGAGTTGTTAGTTTTGTTAGTTTTTGTTGTAGCTTTTCTCTTCTTTGTAATTAAGTAGTCAAGTTTTACTTTGTATGTTGATTTCTCTTCAAATCCTTCAATATATTTCAGCCTTGTTTACCTTTCAAAAGAATAAAATACTAATTTTAGTTGTGTTTTCACCTCTATTGTTGTTGCTATAATCTTTTTCAAAGCATCCATAAAAAGCTCGTAAGATTCCTTTAACCTTGCTTTTGTGTTTACTTTAACGAACCATTTGAGCATGTGTTTGACTGTTATTTGCATGATGATGAATAGTGGTAACTAGATCTATGGTGGGTGGTTGATGGAAATGTTGCTTGGATAGTTTTTGGTGCAATGACTAAATCATAAAAATTAGACTAAATCGAATAAACTTCAAAACTTAAAATTGACGAATCTAGGTGAATGTTTAGCTAGGTGAGATCGAGAGGAGAGCCTATTGAGAACCAATTTGGTTGTCCCGATTTAGTTTTGTGAGGTCGAGAGATAAATTAGATTAAATTGTCTAATTTGGTTAAATAGTGACTGAGAGGTAAAATTGAACCAATTAGAAGTTTAAGCCATTTAGATCCCTAATCCAAAATTTAATCAGCAACATGGAAGTCAACCAACCGCTTTTCTTCATTGAATTATTAGTTGTGCATTTTTAACTATTTTGCAATTCAGTCTTTTCTAGTGTTAGTTAAGTAGTGCAATTACCCCCATCAATATGAATTGTCGTACTATACCATGTAGCAAGTAGCTAGCGAGACTTCCTAGTTCCATATGTTTTCTTATTAATCGCATTATCACTCGAAATCTCTTGCGTTCGATCCTTAGAATAATTGAAGTTTTCCATTGTAACACTTATAAATATTACAACTGACCTATCACACTTACAATACACTACTATATTTCTGATTGTAATTGTGTTGATTCATCGCCTAGGTGCATGCATGTCGAGCATGGTCACAAATTCGATGGAGGTCTAGGTTTTCAAGACTTGGCCAAGTTTAACGTAGCACTCCTTTCTAAACAAGAGTGACATATTCTAATGAATTGTAACACCCCAAACCTGACCCAACCATCGGGTATGAGCTACGAGGTGCCACATTCATTTCTAAAGTAACTATAAATAGAATTCTGATTCATTTAATAATTGATACAAGTTATTCAAGTTAATACATCAATATAACACGCTAGATATTCTTATCTGAGGTTTTTATGGGCTTACGAAAACCCCTATGATAACTCGAAACCATATGAGCACTAAATTGTAAAACTTTAAAAGTTTATTGAGTTGGCATCACGACTATGAAGGGATCATGTTACGACATCAAGAAGAGAGGCATGGCATCATGACTTCAAGAGTGCAATGTCACAACTTTGAAGGTAGTAGGTTGATGTCACGACTTCAAATAGGGAACGCCGTGACATCCATGGGGTAGTGTTGCGACTTCAAGAACAAACTCCCTCATCAATCATTTCTTTTGTTTCAACTTATTATATTGCAAAATTTAGTGACTCGTAGGACCCCAAAATGTGAAAATTGAGTCTTTTATTGACCCTAGGGGCCGAATGAGGCCTAAGGGTGAGCTGATGAACTGTATAAGTGTGCAGGAGACCACTAGAAGGCATAATGGATAGATACTGGTTTCTTTGTCGCAACACAAAATACTCGATGTCGCAACATGGGGAGCAAGAATGGAGAAATCGCGAAACTGCCTTTGATGTCGTGACACAGACTAGTGGTGTTGCGACATACCCCGGAAGATATCCCAGAAGGAGTACGTTGATTGCTACGTCACGACACAGGTCCTGGTTTGTTGTGACATCGATTCTGGATAGGAGATAAACACGAAACATGGGTGTTTAGGTATGCACAATCAAACTCAAAGCTTGAATACGTCAGCTAACTTAGGGTTAAGGATGACGACCACTGAGAATCGATAAATAGACTCATTTGGCACATGTTATGGAGACCATTCATTCAATTTAGAACTAGTCTATTAATTTTAGTTTAGTTTTCTTTCTTTCTTAGTTTTTTAGAATTTATTTTCAATTGTTCTTTATTTTTAAGAGATTTAATTTGGGAAGATCATCAAACTTTATGGATTCATAATCTATTCTTAATACAATTAGGCTCTTTCGTAAATTCTATATTGACAATTTGTTTAGCATGTTTGCTCTTTATATTGATCTTATATTGCCTACGGAAGCAATGAGGAACTAATCCCTCTATGGGGGATTAGCGAGTGGAGGTATGATCTATTAACTGTTTTGTAGGGTTACTCAGCGGACAAACTATTTAGGAAAGGAAGAATGTGAAACAAACCCTAGGCCTGACAAGCCCAAGAAGTTATTAAGGTGGGAATTAACCCAAAATTGGTATGGCCTATACGTGAACACCTTCACCCACACCAGTCTGGGCTGTGAGGTCGGAAGATAAGTAGTCCTTGCTGACTTGTTATGTTAGTGGAAGATCGGAAGATCTTGGTAAGGTAACGGCTAGTTGATTGACGAGGAACCTTAAGAGATAGTTAATGGGGATTACCAAAGTGAGCTAATCACTTATAATCAAGATTTGCTTTACTCTACTATTTAGTCTTTTGAATTTATATATTTTTATGTTATTTTATTTTTTATTATAAAAACCCTAAAAATCTTTTGTTTTATGTTTTTGTACTATATGTATTTTAAAGTATTGATTATATCTTTTATTTTTTAGGTTGAAGTTGATTTAGCACTCGCCTCCCTTGGGTACGATCCTCGGAGTACTCACCTAGTCCATTGTAAAAACTATATTACAACTCAACCTATATACTTGCAGATACCACCTCGTATTTATATATTTTATTGTAGCAGTCACACTTTGATGTTAGTACGTTCGAAGGTGGTCAAGTTGTTGGCGTCGTTGCCAGTGAGGCAATGTTTATAGATTAATTTTTATTTTTGCACTTTTAAAAGAATAATTAGGAAATTTTTTTAGCTATACCTATGATTTTAATTTCATTATTGTTATTAACTTTTATTTTTGGGTTTATGTATGACTTGCAGTAGGGAACACCTATCGAGCCAGTTACAGATCTAGAGAGAATCATTCATAGAAATCGTCGATAGCAACAATAGTAGATGCAAGATACACCACCACCTGATGTAGGCAATGTACCACGCGAGAATCTGTTGTTTAACGAAGTTAACAATAACATGCCAGAAGCAGTACCACCATAACTACCTGCAAACATATATATGGCTCTGAAGGAGAGAACCTTAAGGGATTATGCCTTACCAAGTCTGCACATGGTTCAGGAAAGTATAGCAAAGCCGACGATTACAGCTAATAATTTTGGGATCAAACTGGTGATGATTCAGATGATCTAAAATAATCTACCGTTTAGGGGAATGATGATAGATGACCCTAATCAACATTTAAAATGATTTCTCAAACTCTGTGATACTTTTAAGTATAAAGGGGTCACTGATGACGCTATTCGTCTTCGGTTGTTCCCTTTTTCTTTAATTGATAACACCTTTTCTTGGTTAGACTTGCAAGCACCAGGGTTTGTCACAACATGGGATGAACTCGCTAGAAAGTTCTTACAAAAGTTCTTCCTGATTAGCAAGGAAGTCCAACTAAGAAGAGAGATTGTTGTCTTTAGAAAAATGGAGGGAGAAAGCTTCTATGAGGCGTAGGAACATTTCAAAATATTGATTCAAAAATGTCCGCACCATGAATTTCTTGAGTGGATGCGATTGTAGATATTCTATAACGGGTTTGATGTGAACGCACGATATTGATTAGACGAAGCAGTAGGAGGAGCCCTTATGAACATGATGTATGAGGATGCATATGAAATTATTGATAATATGGCATTAAACTCCTATCAGTGGCCGATTGAATGATTCACATATGGCCAGAAACCCGCTACGGTCAAAACCATCCAAGAGGATGACAAGTATCAACAGATAGTGGATAGACTCAACCGTATCGAATCTACTTCTACACCGTCTATGCATGGAGGAGACAAACCCCTCTTCCACTATGTCTATAATCCCACCGAGGATGTAAACTACATTGGGAATAAGGGTGGAAACCCTTATTTGAATAAATATAATCCCGGATAGAGGGATCACCCAAACCTAAAATGGGGAGGAAACCAAGGAGGAGGTAACAGTTCAAATCAAGCTAAAAATACTAATTATCAACCTCCTTATTTGTAGAAATCTCAGGATAGGGTCAACCCAAGTGACCATATTACATGTGGTCAACATCTGGATATTATCAAGGGAGAAATGCAGTCAATGAGAACAGATGTCAAGTAGGTGAGATCTGATTGTACCAACTCAACAAGAACATTGACTAAAATCTAGGATAAAATGAGCCAATTGATGAGCATGATGGGTGACATCAATAGACAAATTGACACTGTTATTCCCAACAACACGGAAGATAATCCATGAAGAGAAGACAAATAGCATGTGAAAGCAATAACGCTCTGATCCGGTAAAGTACTGAGTAGCCTAGAAACCCCTACTCCAGAGATAATTATGAATAATACTAATGAACCTCAAGAAGAAATCCTAGAGGCTGAGAATGAATCAGAGCTAGAAGAGTGAAAACACGAAAATATACACACTTTTTCATGCCCTTTTTAACTCAAATTCGTGCAGTTTCGGTAAAATTCTTGTTGAAAATATATAATTATTATAAAATAATTAAATTTCACTCAAATTATGAAAATTTTGAATTTTAATTAATGTAATATCAAATTTTGATTAATTTTGATTATTTTCGACAGATTTGCAGAAAGGGCGAAAAATAGCTCTACAAACACTGCTAGATGCGCAAAACCGAGAAGCAACTTTGAAGCATCAAGGTGAATTAATTTTTCAGCCTAAAATAGTTCAAATTATGTGTATTAATTTATAATATAATTTATTTTAATTTTAATCCAATTTAATTTATGTTGAATAAATTATTATTAATTAATTATGAAAAGTGACCTAGTTGCCGAGAAAATCGATCCAACCGAGCACTGGGCAGCCCAAAACGTCCAACATGCTGACCCAATCAGCTTGTTTGGTTGATTATTTGGCTTGCGAAATAGCCCTTGAAGACTCCTTCAAATTGCATTCAAACCTCTCCACTAATAACTAGTTTGAAACCTTCAAACTTGCCACATGTGTGGCCTGCCATGGGGGGACTCTATGGCTGATGATTCTTGCTAATTTTAGCAGCCATCTCAACCTATAAATACCCCATTGGCTGCTTACTTCAAACACATCTCAAACCCATTCATTTCTTCACCTCTCTCTCACTTTTCTCTCTTCATTCCCTTTCATTGTTCTTAATTTTCGTCCCCTATTCCTTTACCAATTTCACCTCTTGGAAAAGAGTCATTCAAACATCATTTGGAGCAGCATTAAATTGTTCGTGGAAGCCTCAGTTCAACAAGAACAAGTGGAGAAGAAGGAGCTGAGCAAACTAGTCAAGCCTCGGAGAAATACTGGATTTGATTCTTGTTCCTTATCCTTTTAATTTTTTTATTGTTGTTATGAACATGTCTATGAATATTTGTGATGTTGAAATGTTTAATTTAATTAATATGACTTAAATTTAATTCATGTTAGGTTGATTGCATTTCGTCTACTTGAGTTATTAAAATTGTGTTTGTGTTGTTATAGGCCTCGGTAAGATGTTTGATTAACTAAAACCATGACTAAGTTATTCTTGCATTACAATTGTAAGGTAACTGATGAATTAATTATTTAAATGGATTGAAATTGTAATTAATTGGCATGATACTTAATCAGTGCATGTTTAATCATCTAAGGTAGCTGAGGGTTAAATTAGCAACGATATCTAACGATACATTAGCCTTGCATAACTTGCAAGATTATTGTGATTAAACTGTTTCAAGATAGAAATACATTGTTACTTCACGTAATCTTTTATGTGCTTATGAGATTGAATTAATTGTTTGAATTGGCATAGAGATATGTATAAGAGATTATTTTAAATTCATAAGTATGTATGTGCATTAACACATTTATGTATTAAAATTTGTTTAAGACATAGAGATATAGTCAAGAGATAAATGGATTTTGGTAGGTAAGTATGTTCATAAGTTAGAAAATTACCAAGTTGCCGTGGATTTATTCGTAACAACATAAATATGAGTTTAATAATTCTATGTTAAGAAATGTAATTAATCTAGCACAATTATGTCATCTTGATTAAAATCATATTTTGAAATCGTGCATTGGAACTTTTATTTTATTTTTATTTATTTTACTTAGTTAAAAATCTTAGTTTTGAATCACCTCCTCAAATCAAAATATTTTTCTTCACCAAAGTGTTTTTAATTGCATTCATAAATAATTATTTTCATAGTCCTTGTGGGTACGATAACTCGACACTTACTTGTCACTTTATTACTTGTTGCAATTGTGTACACTTGCACATTTTCGTCGTTCCAAGTTTTTGGTGCCATTGCCAGGGACTATTTTAAAAAGTCATTATTTGTGAATTTGTGAATCTTGCATTTTGGTTTATTTTTCTGTTCAATTTTAACTTAATTAATTCTTCTATGTTTATTTTAGGTGTTTATGAGTATTGATCGAATCATCGATTAACTTTTTGTAGACCCTGAGATTGAAAGAACTTTTCGACAGCGAAGAAGACAAGCAAGTCAGAGAATGACCGAAGAGAGGAACTTCGAAAATTTGAATCATGGAAACAAAGCAAACCTTGCTCAAAATCCTATCCTTATTGCTGATGATAGGGATAAAGCTCTAAGACAATATACTGTGCCAGTGTTTCATGATCTTAATCTGGGTATTAGGAGACCAGAAATCAAGGCACAATAGTTCGAGCTGAAGCCAGTCATGTTTTAGATACTTCAGACAGTGGGCCAATTCAGTGGAATGCCTACCGAAGATCCTTACTTGTACTTAAGACTGTTCATAGAGGTGAGCAGTTCTTTCAAGTTAGCCGGAGTACCCAAAGATGCACTACGATTGAAGTTGTTCCCATATTCGCTAAGGGATAGAGCTCAAGCCTAGTTGAACTCATTTCCACCAAATTTAATTTCCACATCGCAAGAGTTAGTAGAAAGATTCCTCATGAAATATTTCCCGCCTAGCAAGAATGCCAAGTTAAGGAACGAAATCATTGCTTTCCAACAAATGGATGATGAGTCCTTGTATGAGGCATGGGAAAGGTATAAAGAATTATTACGGAAGTGCGCTCATCACGGAATCCCACATTGCATCCAACTTGAGACATTTTATAATGGTCTCAATGCTCACACGAGGATGGTAGAGGACGTTTCTGCTAATGGTGCTCTCCTTTCTAAGTCTTACAATGAGGCTTATGAAATCATTGTGAGGATTGTTGGTAGCAATTATTAATGGACAACCAATCGAGCAGTGTCAGGAAGACGAGTCACTGGAATACATGAAGTAGATGCTCTCACTTCACTTGCATCTCAGGTATCCTCGATTTCCTTAATGCTTAAAAATTTTACCGCTAATAGGGTTAATAGTTTTGCAGCACAACCACCGAATCAATTTGAAAATGTAGCCTGTGTTTATTGTGGAGAAAGACATCTATTCGAAGAATTTCCATCGAACCCAGAATCCATTTATTACATGGGTAACTAGAACCAAAACCGAGGAAGGCAAGTACTACAATCTAATTCCTATAACCCATCGTGCTGAAACCACCCTAATTTCTCCTGGAGTAACCAAAGGGCTGGACCTAGTAGCACATATGCCCAACCTAGATCAACCCAGCCACCTATTTTTACCCAACAAGTTTAGAAACAACCTCAAGCTAAACCATCCAATGGCTTAGAAAATTTGTTAAACGCATACATAGACAAGAATGATGCCTTAATCCAAAGCCAAGCAGCTACATTGAAAAACCTGGAAAACTAAATGGGCCAACTTGTAACTAAACTCAAAAATCGACCACAAGTTGCTTTACTTAGTGATACGGAGAATCCGAGGAATCCAGGAAAGGAGCATTGTAAAGCGTTGACTTGAGGAGCGAAAAGACATTAGAGCCCAACACCGTCGAAGTTGAAGAGGAGCCAGATGAGGATCTAAACCCAATGGAAGTTCAACCGAGTGTTGAAATTTCAATTTCACTAGAACCTGAATCTGCAAAATCCGATAAGGTAACTTCTGAACCAGCTAATTTTGATAAACTAACAACTCCGTTAGATGTAGAATTGCCACAAAAGACAAATCAACTAGTTCCAGTAAAGAAGCCTCCACCACCCTACCCTCAAAGACTTCAGAAGAAGAACTAGGAAGTTCAATTCAAGAAGTTCCTAGACGTACTCAAGCAACTTCATATCAACATTCCGTTGGTTGAAGCACTTGAACAAATACCGAATTACGTCAAATTTATGAAGGATATCCTGTCAAAAAAATGAAGACTTAGAGAATTTGAGATGGTAGCCCTGACAAAGGAATGCAGTGCATATTTTCAAGATAAACTACCCCCAAAATTGAAGGATCCTGGATGTTTTACCATACCTTGCAATATTGGAGCAACATATTATGGTAAGACACTATATGATTTGGGTGCAAGTATCAACTTGATGCCCATGTCAATATTTAAGAAGTTGGGGATAAGTGAAGTTAGACCTACTGGTTACACTTCAATTAGCAGATCGATCCTTAACACATCTTGAAGGAAAAATTGAGGATGTATTGGTACGTGTAGACAAATTTATTTTTCCTACTGACTTCATTATTCTAGACTTTGAAACATACAAAGAAGTGCCAATCATCCTAGGCCTTTCCTAGCAACTAGAATGACCCTTATTGATGTGCAGAAGGGCGAGCTTAGTATGTGTGTTCAGGATGATCAGGTAATATTTAATGTTTTTAAGTCTATGCGATTTCCTGACACAATTGATGATTGTCTGTAGTGTCCGATTTAGAGGAATTAATCATGGAAAAGGAACTCAACTATGTTGAGGACCCATTGGAAAAAATTTTCACATCAAACCCTCCCAATGATGAAGAGGAGGATGAATACTTAGCTTTGCTAGAAGCTAATCAAAGATGATTTAATCCTCAATCTCGTTTTGAATCTTTGGAGTTAGAGAATAGGGATTATGCCCAATCAAAAGCGTCAATCGAAGAGCCACCTAAATTAGAACTGAAGGTACTTCCCTCACATTTAAAATATGTTTATTTAGGTAATGCTTCTACATTACCTGTGATTGTTTCAGCATAATTAACCATTGATCAAGACGAGAAACTCATCCTAATATTGAAGCAATTCAAGCAGGCTATCGGATGGACCATAGCCGATATTCGCGGCATTAGTCCATCTGTATGCATGCACAAGATCATCCTGGAAGATGGCAAAAAAGGGACGATTGATGGACAACGAAGACTGAACCCTATCATGAAGGACATGGTAAAGAAAGAAATCATCAAGTGGTTAGACGCGGGTATAATTTACCCCAACTTAAATAGTTCGTGGATAAGTGTTGTCCAGTGCGTGCCAAAGAAAGGAGGTATTGTGGTCATTGAAAACGAGAATAATGAGTTGATACCGACTAGAACAATTAACGGATGGAGAATTTGCATGGATTATCGGAAGCTGAACAAGGCGACTAGGAAAGATCACTTTCCTTTGCCATTTTTGGACTAGATGCTGGGTAGACTCGCGGGGAGAGAATATTACTGTTTTCTCGATAGATACTTGGGGTATAATCAAATTACAATAGCATCAAAAGATCAACACAAGACAACATTCACCTGCCCGTACAGTACATTTGCATTTAGACGTATGCTAGTTGGTTTATGTAATGCACTTTCTACATTTCAAAGATGTATGATGTCTATTTTTACTGATATGGTTGAGAAATACTTGGAAGTCTTCATGGATAATTTTTCAATATTTGGAGATGCATATGATGATTGCCTAGCCAATCTAGCAAAGGTACTAAGACGATACGACGAAAAAAACCTCGTACTTAATTGGGAAAAGTGCCATTTCATGGTACGAGAAGGTATTATTCTAGGGCATCAGATAATGAGACATGGAATCGAGGTAGATAAAGAAATGGTAGACGTTATTGAGAAACTCCCACCTCCAACATCTGTAAAGAGTGTTAGGAGCTTTTTAGGTCACGCTAGTTTCTATTGAAGATTTATCAAGGGCTTCTTCAAAATTGCTAAACCCTTATGCAAATTATTGGAAAAGGACACGACATTCAAATTTGATGAGGAGTGTTTAATAGCTTTCAAATATTTGAAGAGTCGATTAGTTTCGACACCCATAATCGTCACACCAGACTGGGATTTTCCATTTGAATTGATGTGTGACGCAAGTGACTTCGCGATAGGAGTTGTCATGGACCAGTGAAGGAACAAAGTTTTTCATCCCATCTACTATGCAAGTCGGACTCTGACAGGAGCTCAATTAAATTATACGGTAACAGAGAAAGAGTTACTTGCTATTGTGTTTGCTTTTGACAAGTTTCGATCCTATCTTATAGGTACTAAAATGACTGTCTATATGGACCATTCAGCAATTAAGTATTTACTTGCCAAGAAATATGCTAAGCTGAGACTGATCCGATGGGTACTTCTACTTCAAGAGTTTGATCTAGAAATTCAAGATCAAAAGGGAGTAGAAAACCAAGTAGTAGACCACTTGTCCAGATTGGAGCCACGAGAAGGGAATTCTCCACTTATACCCATTCAGGAGACATTTCCAGATGACCACGTAATGAAGGTAAATCATGTCCATAATACCCCTTGGTTTGCTGATATTGCTAACTATTTAGCTTGTGGTTTAATGCCGATTGATAAGACGTATCATCAAAAGAAAAAGTTCTTCACGATGTGAAGTACTATTTCTGGGAAGAACCATACTTGTTTAAAAAGTGTGCAGATCAAATGATCAAGAGATGCGTGACAGAAGATGAAGTACATAAGATTTTATATCATTACTACTCAGCTCTGAGTGGGGGACACTTCGGAGGTACACGTACTGCGGCCAAAGTATTACAAGCTGGATTCTTTTGGCCAACACTATTCAAAGACGCGTATGCTTACGTAAAGAGTTGTGATCATGTCAAAGGGTTGGAAACGTCACCAACAGAAATGAAATGCCCTGAACAAACATCATTGAGGTAAAATTATTCGATGTTTAGGGTATTGACTTTCTCGGTCCTTTCCCTCTGTCTTTTGGTCACAAGTACATATTGGTAGCAGTAGACTACGTGTCTAAATGGGTTGAGGCAGAGGCATATCTGATGAATGATGCTAAGGTTGTGATGAAGTTTTTGCAGAAGTATATGTTCACAAGGTTTGGAACCCCGAGAGCTATCATCAGTGATGAAGGGTCCCATTTTGTGAACAAATGGTTGAAATAGTTGCTCGACAAACATGGAGTGAAGCACAAGGTTGCCACAACTTACCATCCGCAGATGAATGGGCAAGCTAACTGGCAAACAAAGAGATCAAAGGCATGCTTGAGAAGGTAGTTTGCCCGAACCGAGGAGATTGGTCCAAAAGACTGGATGATGCTTTATGGGCCTACAGGACAACATACAAGACACCTTTAGGGATGTCACCTTATAGGTTGGTCTTTGGGAAAGCCTGTCATCTACCCTTAGAGTTAGAGGACAAAGCTTACTGGGCTCTCCAACAACTCAACTTGGATATTAAGCTTGTTAAAGAAAAACGGATGCTCCAACTCAATGAGTTAGAAGAGTTCCGAATGTTCTCATACGAGAATGCCAAGTTACTTAAGGAAAGACTTAAGAGATGGCATGACAAGCACATTCAGGTTTTAGAATTTGAAATAGGTCAGCAAGTCTTGTTATTCAACTCCAAATTAAGGTTCTTTCTAGGTAAGTTAAAATCACGTTGGTTCAGTCCATTTACAATTCACCAAGTTTACCCATATGGATCACGTTGGTTTAGTCCATTTACAATTCACCAAGTTTACCCAAATGGAGATGTCAAACTTCAAAGCAAAGGAGGTAGTTTTCGAGTCAACGCTCAGCGCTTAAAACATTACTAGGGAGATAAAATTGAACGGGATCAAATCTCGTTCATTTTATCAGATATTTAATTTTCTTGTTTTTATTTTTAAATAAATTATTTAGGGTATATTTTCATGATTAATATGTTTAAATAAATTCTGTCTAGGAGATTGGAACTTAAGCGGGACCGCTTGTGACCCTTCCAATCTTTCCTGGGAACTGGTGTTAACATAATCTTCCGAGAAATTATTCCCTAAATGGTAAAATAAATTTTTAGTTTTTAAAATAAAAGAGTCAATTTTGATCCAAGTTTTAATTGCAACTCAATTTCAAATTTTCCTTAAGTCTCGTTACTTAATTGAATTATTTTCAAAATTTAGTTCCTCTTTTTGTAAATATTAAAAATTAGATGTTTCTTTTGTAAATATTTTCAAAAGGCATATAGAATAAATGTTTTTAATTTAATTTAATAAATAAGATGATAATCATTAATATATAATTATATCTATTATAATATATATTAATTATTTTCAAAATTGCATAAAATTAGGATTAGTTTAAATTTGATCATATTTTATTTAATAAGTATTTATTTTAATAAATTAATAGCAAATAATAATTTAATATGCATTATATTGATTATTAATTGTTGTTAACTCTATGTAGAATTAGAACTTGGAATATCTTAATTATTAATTTGTCCTAAGAATTCTAATTAAATTCCTACTCCTTTCATTATAAATTTCACCCACCTTTGCCATTATTTTCACTCATCCCACTATCAATCCTAGCATCCAAAACCCACCAAGTACCAAATCACCTAGTGCCGAACTCTCTTGCCGCAACACCGCCCCGCTCTGCTCGTCACCTTCATGCGTGTGACAAATTTCATTTGGCCACCCACCCACACACCCGCACAAGACGCCAACGTATCTACCTGCTTGCTTGCCCGACAGTGCCACCTGCTGTCCACGCATCTTTTCACACTGTCCCTTGCTACTCGCACCAACACCTTGCCTATCGCACCACACCATCAAGACACCCTACAACATTCCTTAAACCAACCCCTTTTGCTTTATATCTATTTTCTTTGAGTTCTTAATTTTTATAAAAAAGGTGGTAAGACAAATTTTTCTCCTAAATTTTAATTTTATTTAATAATTTAATTTTCCAATTTATTGAATTATTAATATTTTATACTAATTAAATTTTTAAGAAAATATTTGTTTCCATCTTATGTTCAGGTTAATCATGCCTCACAAGAGAACTCGTGCCTCTGTCCAAATTGACGAATCAGAAAACAAATTCCACTGTGAAGAACACAAAGCGAGATATGAAAGCGTTTTCAAGAATCAACATATGCACCCAGAAAAAGGCTTTACGCTGAAAGAAAGCAACTATATTGATTTCATGGTGCGCATTCGACAAATTGCTGAAGCTCTCAATTGGGAGTTATTTTTTGAGAAAAGACCTAGTGCAGATGAGGAGTTAGTTCGTGAATTTTACGCGAATTTGACGTCAAGCGAATTGACGGAAGTTTCTGTTCATGGAATCAAGGTACCAATAACCTCAAACGCTATTAATGAATTCTTTAAATTACCTAATTTTAAAGACGACGAATATTATTCCTTAATGAGCAATATTGAGTCTGAAAATTTGTAAGAAATTCTTGAGGAACTTACATTTCCAGGTTCTAATTGGACTGTGTTAAAGTAAGGAATTCACACTTGTCACAGAGAATATTTGACACCACTAGTGAAGGCATGGTTCTACTTCATTCGATTTAGCCTTATGCCAATTTCACATGGGACTACAATTTCATTAGAGCGAATGGTCTTATTATACTTGATTTTAACAGGAAAGACCATTTATATGGGAAAAATCATCTTAAGAGAAATGTGAAATTGTGCCACTAGACGTTTTGGCCCAGTTTACTTTCCCTTTACTATAACAATTTTGTGCTTGAAAGCTAAAATTCTTGCAAACGTAAAGAAGACAGGTTATAGCCAGGGCACAATCATAGATTGGGACCTCTACAGACTAGCTGGAGACTCTATTCTATAGCAGCAAGTTGAAGAGAGCGAGGATTTCGAAGAAGAAGAAGAAGATTCCACAGAGATCGAACCAATACAGTCAGCTGAAATCCCTGATAAGGTAGAACCAATGGAACCAGTAACTGAACCTGACGTCGAAACGTCAATGTTTAGGACTCAATTGCCTCGCCCAGATTTTCGAGATGAGCTATCAAAGTTGATGGACATCATGCAACATATGCAGTGGCAGCAACAAGTTTACTGGAGATGTTCAAAAATACGGGATGACTCAATGAGAAGCGTTCTTACAAAAATATGCAATGACCCGTTTATTTTTGTGCCTGAGTTTTCAGATTTCATATTTGAACCATGGAGTCCACTATCGAAGAGGAAGCGAAGCGATTCATGCAAAAACAAAGACGATGGAGCAAAAGATTAGTCAAATTCGGAGGGATTTGCAAATAAATAAAAAGGGGGGATCTTGACTTTATTTTATTTCCATTCTTAGGTTATTTAATAGGATTAGGTTTTATTAGGAATTTTTATTTTTCGCATAGTAAAGCAAGAGGTGGAAATCATTAATAAAAATGAACAAGTTGCAAAGTACAAAGTATGGCAATAGATATATACATGTCTAGGATTGGATCTAGAGAGAGCTTGATACTTAAGTAGTCAAATTGACTCACCTCCTCTTTTCTAGAATCCTAGCTGGTGTATAGTATCTATTCACTTTTAACAATGAGGACATTATTCATCTTAAGTAGGGGGACTGTAAAATTGAAATTATTTCCGCTCAAAATAAAATTTTCTTTTAATTATGATTAGGATATATTTTGTTCAAAAATTTGAAATTTTGTTAAGTCTGCTAACCTTCAGTATAAATAAAGTTTGATTATTTTAGTAATTATTATGTGAGCTTAATAATGACATAAATGTATTTTTAATAAAGCATGCAAATCATACTATAAAAAATTTAGTTCCTTAGGAAAGTTAGGCATGCATGAAAGTTTAAGTCTCTAGAATTGACTTAGTAGTTTCTCGAGGCGAAATCCTAGGAAGCATGGAATGTTGAAAATGATTTAGGCAACTTTTGTTTGGACCGTTTGAGCCTTTCAAGCCAACCTTGAGGAATTTTTATCCCTTGAAACCCAACTTTGAGACTATATGGCCTAATTTTATTTGAACCTTTGCAATATTTAGCCATCACTTTTCTTTTAATTATCTTTAACTTGTCCCAAACACTAGACTCAGTACTATTCAGGATGTTCTTTGAAAATAAATTTGGGGGAGTTGAAAAGAAGTATCAAATGCTCAAAAACAATTGTAGTACATACAAAAAAATACTTGTTAAAAACAAAGAAAAAGAAAAGAAGAGAGCATATGTACTCGAAAGAAAATAGATGTACAAAAAAGCATGTGAAAGCAAAGTTAGTTGGTGTATTGAAGGTAATTATTCTGAAGGTCCGATTGAAGCTGAGTCTAGGGTTTTTAGCTTAAATTTATATATCTTTTACCTACCCCTAGCCTAGCCACGTCACAACCTTTTTAAAGACCTATTGATTCAAGTTTCTATGCTACCTACATTAGTGGAGAGAAATTGCTATGTTCAACATATGAAGGCATAAGTTAAACTTAATGATTGCAGCTTAACCTTTAATAAGGGAATAAAATCAAATTGGTAGAGATTTAACATGTCTTTACTAGGAAGCATTTAGTCTATTTTTGCTATCATAAGAATAATTGAGATTAATTTGAATGATATGTATACTTAAGTAGCGTAAATCTCAAAATTTTTGTTCTTGAGCATAAGTATATCAATTTCATAATTTTGGGAAGAATGTTGTTCTGAAGGAAATTTTCAAAGATGTTTCCGAAAAAATTCTTTTCAATTTGTGCATTAATCAGGATGAGCAATGAATTAAGTTTGGGGGGGTGTGGAAACACAAAAATATACACATTTTTTCATGCCCTTTTTAACACAAATCCATACAATTTCGGTAAAATTCTTGTTGAAAAATATATAATTATTATAAAATAATTAAATTGCACTCTAATTATGAAAAATATGAATTTTAATTAATTTTATATCAAATTTTGATTAATTTTTATTATTTTTGACAGATTTGCACAAAGAGCAAAAAATGGCTCGGTAGACACTACTAGAAGTGCAAAACCGAGAAGCAATTTTGGAGCATCAAGGCGAATTAATTTTTCAGCCTAAGATGGTCCAACTTATGTGTATTAATTCATAATATAATTTATCTTAATTTTAATCCAATTTAATTTGGGTTAAATAAATTATTATTAATTAATTATGAAAAGTGGCCCAGTTGAGCTGAACTGAGAAGACTGATCCAACCGAGCACTGGGTAGCCCAAAACCGTCCTACATGCTGACCAAACCAGCTTGTTTGGCTGATTATTTGGCTTCCAAAATATCCCTTGATGACTTCTTCAAATTGCATTCAAACCCCTCCACTATTTATGCCTTTCTAGATTTGCCCCTACATTAAAATAGCAAGTTTGAAACCTTCAAGCTTGCCACATGTGTGGCCGGCCATGAGGGGACTCTATGGCTGCTGATTTTTGCTAAATTTAGCAACCATCTCAACCTATAAATACCCCCCTTGGCTACTCACTTCAAACACATCTCAAATCCATTCATTTCTTCACCTCTCTCACTTTTCTCTCTTCATTCCCTTCCGTTGTTCTTTGTTTTCTTCCCCTATTCCTTTGCCGATTTCAACTTTTGAAAAAGAGTCCTTCAACCATCATTTGGATCAGTATTCAAGTGTTCATGGAAGCCTCAGTTCAACAAGAACAAGTGGAGAAGGAGGAGCAGAGCAAACTAGTCAAGCCTCAGAGAAACACTGGATTTGATTCTTGTTCCTTATCTTTTTAATTTTATTGTTGTTGTTATGAACATGTCTATGAATATTTGTGATGTTTATATGTTTAATTTAATTAATATGACTTAAATTTAATTCGTGTTAGGTCGATTGTATGTCGTCTACTTGAGTTATTAAAATTGTGTTTGTGTTGTTATAGGCCTCGGTAAGATGTTTGATTAAGTAAAACCATGACTAAGTTATTCTTGCATTACAATTGTAAGGTAACTAATGAATTAATTTTTTAAACAGATTGAAATTGTAATTAATTGACACGATACTTAATCAGTGCATGTTTAATCATCTAAAGTAGTTGAAGGTTAAATTAGCAATGGTATCTAACGATACATTAACCTTGCATAACTTGTAAGATTATTGTGATTAAACTGTTTCAAGATAGAAATACATTGTTACTTCATGTAATCTTTTATGTGCTTATGAGATTGAATTAATTGTTTGAATTATCATAGAGATACGTACAAGACATTATTGTAATTTCATAAGTATGTATGTGCATTAACACATTTGCTTATTAAAATTTGTTTAATCGGTTGAATTGACATAGAGATATAGTCAAGAGATAAGTGGATTTTGGTAGGTAAGTATGATCATAAGTTAGCAAATTACCGAGTTGCCGTGAATTTATTCGTAACAACATAAACATGAGTTTAATAATTCTAAGTTAAGAAATGTAATTAATCTAGCACAATTATGTCTTATTGATTAAAACCATCTTTTGAAATCGTGCATTGAAAATTTTATTTTATTTTACTTAGTTAAAAATATTTGTTTTTAATCACCTCCTCAAATCAAAATATTTTTCTTCACCAAAGTGTTTTTAATTGCATTCATAAATAATTATTTTCACAGTCCTTGTGGGTACAATAACTCGACATTTACTTGTAAGTTTATTACTTGTTGCGATTGCGTACACTTGCACATTTTCTTCATTCCAAAGAGGAAATTAAATCGGTCGCTGAGCCAGAAAAAGAAATAAATAAATTTACCGCCATCATAAAAATCCCATTCCCGTTAAGATTAAAAGAAAGACAAAAGCGGGCCGAAGATGAGTTTGTGAGTTTCCGAAACTTGCTCAAAACATTAAATGTTAATCTGCCTTTGATCGAGTTAATAGAAAAAGTTCCTAAATACACCAAGTTTTTAAAAGAAATTATGTCTAGGCGTAGGAAAATTAAGGTAGGCAAACAAGTTAGTATAAACACTTCTTTTAGTGCTATTATCTCAAGACAGGTTCTTCAAAAATTAAAAGACTCAGGAAGTTTTACTATTCCAATAGAGATAGGGAGTGCTTATTTTAATAGAGCTCTATGTGACTTAGGAGTTAGTATTAATTTAATGTCTTTATCTATTTTTAAAAATACTCAGGTTAGGAGATCTTAAAAATACGTATATTACACTACAGTTGGCTGATAAACTTCAGTTCATCAAGAGTTGTATTAGAAGATGTGTTAGTCAAAGTGTGCAGTTTCATTATCCCAGCATATTTTGTGGTGCTTGATTGTGAAGAAGATCATGAGATACGGATCTTATCAGGTAGACCTTTTCTGGTCACCTCTAGGTCCACCATTGATTTAAAGAAAAATGAATTAACTATGAAAATTAATGGTGAGACTGAAACTTTCAAATGTGGCCATCAACCAAGAGAGGAATGTAAGAGGAAGTTAAGGGAGCAGGGCAAAAAATTATTTATTTCTAACATTCCTGAGTCAAGGGAGACGCTTCCTTTTATGCATGCAGAAAGAATAAATAGGTTTAAGGAAAAGGACAATTGGGCAAAGGTGGAATGGCACGATGGACAATGGATTAATACTGATAGAGCAGAAGAATCATCCATTGGTAAACTGATGATATTGTTAAATGAATTTGGCAATAAGATTTATAATATTTAACTATATGCTTAACATTTGTAAAATATTGTACTTTTAGCTAACTGTTTAGTATAGATTTTAATTCACATTAACTTTGTATTCTATAAGAAAATGTAGCACTCTAGAAAATGGATTTTTGAGTGAGAACAAAGCCTATTTCGCGAAACAGGAATCCTATGTCTCAACACCGAGGAAAACTTTTAAATTCAAGGAAATTCTTTCGATGTCATGACATAAAACTTAGGTGTCGTAACACCACAGTCAGTTTACTCAAAAATCCCAAAATCTAGAGTGGATCGCGACACCGAACCCCGATGTCACGACAACGGCAAACTGCCAGGGAGGTCGCGACACGGAACCGCATTAACGCAACCTGACGGCCTAGCCCTTAATTTACCCAATTTTAAACCCCCAAAACACCTATTTCTTAACCTAAAAAAACATTAACTTTTATATAAACACCTTGTACCTCTTTTAATCTTTTAAATCTTTGCAAATATCTTAAACCCTAAAACTCAATCTTCCCTTTTTCTTTGTGATTTGTTTGGAAAAATTCCTTATTTCAATCTTACTTGTGAAGGTAAAAAACAGAAGCACTCTAAGGAATGAAAAGCAAATAAAACGTGACAAGGAATCCAACAATATCTCTTAGGTTAAGGATTCATAACTTAAACTTTTACTGTTCCATTGGATTTATTTTCTTGATATTTCATTAGTGAGTCGAAACCAAAAATATCTTGCCTTTTAGAAAAGTTAAATAAACTAATGAACCAGAACTGTTGACGGTTCCAAATTCTTTCAATTTTTCAAACTCGGATATTGAAAAATATATCATTGAACTTCAAGGAAAAACCTTTATCCACGAGAGGGGATTTGATCCGTCCATGATTTTGTTTAAGGAAATCTGGCCTTTAGTCAGATATCATAGGTGAGAGTGTTTTCGGACGGTCCCTAAAGATAGTGTGTTGGTCCCTGTGGTTCAAGAATTTTATGCATCATTACAGGACCAAGAGTCTAGTAACACTGAAGGCCATGTATGGGATATTGTACCTGTGTAAGGGACAAAGGTGCGCATGACCCCTCGAATTATCTGCGACTTTTGTAATTCTCCATTCTATGAAAATGATTTTATTGACGAAATTGATTTACAATATTTGCAGGACATAGATATGGATAACATTATAAACTTTTTAACTGAAGGAAGGGGTGAATGGAAATATCACTTAGGTACCAATGTTCTCGTGTCCTTTCATCAAGCTATTATGTTTCCAAAGACTAAAATGTGGATTCAATTTGTGTGCACACGAATAGTACCTGCTTTAAATGTTTCTAATGTTAATACCTTTTGAGTAGTTTTACGGTATGTAATATTACAGAAAAAGCAAGCGTGTATCGATAAATGGATCCACCAGAACATGAAGAGATGCATTAGTGGCCAGAAGGTGGGAGTTTTCTTTCCCCATTTATTAACGACATTATGCAAAAAGGCGGTTGTACCTATGAAATCAACTATGCAGTCGCTAAAACCTTATCTAAGTATTATCGATGATACCTTATTCCAATAGTACATAGAACTACGAGCCAAATAAATAAAAGATTGAAACAAATGACAACAAGAAGCGACGACTACACCAGCTTCATCATAGAGGTTAACACAAGCTCAATAAGAAGTTGGTGAGAGTAGTTATCAAAAGTTCGACTGGATGATTTATTGGATGCAAGAATTGGGGGCAATTTTTCAAGAATTTGCTAGGCAAAACAACATTTGGGTCCCCAATTATACACCTGACATGTTTGGGCTAACAAGTCTAGAGCAAGAAGAAGAGGTTCATAAAAGTGGAGAGGAAGGATAGGATGATGAGGATGATGGAAGCGAGGAGATCGATTTTAAGGAAGGAGGTTGAAAATTTTTTAATTCTTTTTTAAAGACTTGTATTAATTTTGGGGATAATTTTGATTCATACACTGTAGAAGTAGGATTAATAGTATATTTTTAGTTATATTGCATTTTGTTTAAGTTTTCTATATAGAAAGCCAACACGATGGAGACACAAACAATTTCAGCTTTACATGATCAAATGAGGAAGCACCCACCATTAGTAGTTGGAACGACCACGATCAATCGGGTAACTTTTTTCCTTATCTCTTTAGGGGCTACACGTTAAGGACAATGTGTCAACTAAAGTGTGGTGGGTAACATAGAAAATTTTTTTATTTGTTTTCAATCTTTACATTTTTCGTTGATTCTTCTTGTCTTTGGTGTGCTTCAGCTTGTAGAAATACAAGAGATTGGTTAGGAGCATGTACATAGGTTGTTTGTGTTTACAAATAAATTTGGCATGATAGTACGTGATTTTTAAATTGTTTATTATTAGGCTAATAAGTTCTATATGTTCCACTATAAATAGGTATTAAGGAATCAATTGTACCAAATGATATAGAAAGTACAAGGAAACGAGCATGCTAATATGAATAATAAATGATTGAATGTGAGTTTTTTTGGTGGATTAAATTTGTGCATATTGAGATATTAAGGGATGACCTAAGGCATTGTTTGAAACACATCTAAAGCAAAAAAGCTGACCTATTCATGTTCCCCTTTAGAATTTATTTTTGAGCCTGTTGACACTTCTTGATGAATCTCATTACAAACCCTAAGCCTAAAAATGATAATTTATATTTTCTTTTTTTCTTTGGTCTAACACTGCACAACTATAGACGTCTGGCCATAAGTATTGAGGGATAAGTAGATACATCACGATATAGTTTGTAAAAATAGAGTGAAATAGGAAAAATTGGTGTGATATGGGAACTATAAGTTAGCCTGAAAGCGCAGAACAAAAGAAAATTTCAAAAAAGCAAAAGTTATATGAGTAGAAAAAGTTCTTGTAAAATAAAAAGCATTCTTGAGTGAGATGAACTGAAAAAAGAAAGTGACAAAGTCACAAAAGAAAAAGAAACTCATTCATTAGTGCACAGAAACTCATAGGCTAGTCGTAGTTACTATATTATGCTATGATTTCCTATATATGGGGAGACAGGGAATGTGAAAGAAGGAGAAATAAAGTGGTGAGCATGTAATGGTCATTCAGGGGGAATAATAGGGATCGATACGATGTGTAAAACTATTTTCGTGTTGTAACCCGCTTAATGCTTACCATTCTTGAATTCTATACCTATCCTAAGCTTCAGAACATTACAAGCCAAAAAGTCCTGTGTGACCTACGTATCCTTATGTACGAATGGGCATTTCATTAAACAAGCACATAAATGACTATTTGTATTCTGCTAGGATAATCAAATTACTTGTATGATTTATTGATGGATTCCTACAAGTGAGACCCTTAATACTTGTACACTTTGTAACATACTGAACTTAGATGTTTGTGGTCAAAAGTGGTAAACTAGTTATTCTTCATGTTGAATTTGTTAGTGAATTTGAAATGCCTAATTCATGTGCTCCAAATATAATACTTGTATTATATTTGCTCAAGGGTCATCACTTTTATTTCTTACTTATGTCTATGATGCTTAAGGACAAGTAATGAATTAAGCGTAGGGGACTTTGATTTGCCATAATTCGGAGTAGTAGATTGAACTAATTTTTACACTTTAGGAGCTTGAAGATAAGTGTTTTATTAAGTTTTAATTATGTTTTCTTAAAGTTTCCATTTAGTTAATAAAATGTGCAAATTGAGTCTTTTATTGACCTTAGGGGCCAAATGAGGCCTAAGGGTGAGCTAATGAACTATATAAGTGTGCAGGAGACCACTAAAAGGCGTAATAGACAAATACTAGTCACTATGTCACAATATGGAATGCTCGATGTCACAACATAGGGAGCAAAATGGAGAAATCACGAAACTGCCTTTGATGTCGTGACACAGACTAGTGGTGTTGCGACATAACCTGGAAGATATCCCAGGTGGAGTACACTAACTGCTATGTCATGACACAAGTCCTGGTGTGTCACGACATTGAATCTAGACGAGAGATAACACGAAATAGGGGCATTTTGGTCTGCACAATCAAACTTAAAGCTCAAGAACGTCAGTTAAGATATGGTTAAGGATGATCACCACTGAGAATCTGTAAATAGGATCCTTCGGCACATGTTATGGAGACCATTCATTTAATTTAGAACTAGTATTTTAATTTTAGTTTAGTTTTCTTTCTTTTTTAGGTTTTTAGAATTTATTTTTAGTTGTTTTCTATTTTCAAGAGATCTGATTTGGGGAGTTCGTCAAACTTTGTGGATTCACAATCAATTCTTAATATAATAAAGCTCTTTTGTAAACTCTATACTAACAATTTATTTAGCATGTTTGCTCTTTATATTGATATTATATTGTCTATGGAAGCCATGAGAAACAAATCCCTCTATGGGGGATTAGCGAGTGGAGGTATGATCTATTAACTGTTTTGTAGGGTTACTTAACGAATCAGTTATTTGGAAAAGGAAGAACATGAAACAAACCCTAGGCCTAACAACATCGGGAAGTTATTTAGGTGGGAATTAACCAAAAATTGGAATGACCCAGTCGTGAACACCTTCACTCCAAACCAGTCTAGACTGTGAGGTCGGAAGATAAGTAGTCATTGCTGACTCGTTATGTTAGTGGAAGATCAAAAGATCCTATTAGGGTAACGACTTGTTGATTGACGAGGAACTCAAAGAGACATTTAATGGGGATTACCGAAGCGAGGTAATCACCCATAATCAAAATTTCCTTTACTCTACAATTTAGTCTCTTTAATTTTTATCTTTTTATGTTATTTTATTTTTATTGTTATAAAAACCCTAAAAATCCTTTGTTTTATGTTTTTGTACTATCACTAATTTAAAAAACTAATTATATCTTTTAGTGTTTAGGTTGAAATTGATTTAGCACTTGTCTCTCTTGGGTACGATCCTTGAAGCACTCACCTACTCCATTGTAAAAACTATATTACAACTCGACTCGTATACTTGTGGATACCACATTATATTTATATATTTTATTGTAGCAGTCACACTCTGGACAGTAGGATGTCCGGAGGTGGTCAGTCATCCTCTATTTATTTACGTCAATCTTCCAAAGCCAATACAATATGATCCCTCCACAGTTGAAAAAGGCTTTTCGATTTAACATTGCATTAAAATCAGACTCATCTCCTATTTTGCAGATGTTCAAATCTTCCCAAGATCTACCAGTGGAATATGGGCTATTAAGTGGAACCTTTTAGGAGTTCAACAATTCACATAAAGCGAAGGTTGCAAGCTTGGAGGAGTCAAATAAGTAAAAAAATTAAGATGATAGAGGAGTTGCGCTACAATGAACATGTTCTTAAAAGCAAAGTCAAACGTCTCGACTCATGTGTCATGTCTTGGAAGTTCAAAAACAAAGACACAGAGGATCAGTGTAAACTGTTAGAAGGAAAGGTTAAGTCATTAGATGAGGGCAAGTCTTTATTAAGGGGCAACTCCAGACCCATAAGCTACACTGTGAGGCTAAATTGGATAGTCTTCTTGAATCCAATGATGAAGCCTTTAGAAAATACCAAGAGGACACAACCAAGAACTTGACCGAGGCAATGCCAAAGTTGAATGCTAACTTGGTTCTCCACGCCTAAGTGGCAGCAAGTCCCATGGAATTGAGTGAGGTAAACTTCAACTTCCTACAAGACATTTCTACTGATTCGTTAGATTTCAATGTTTTCAATCTCAACGATAAAGTATGGGAAGATTTCTAGTCAAAATGGAAACAAATTGCTGGTTTCTTCATTCCTAACTCTCCCAAAATAGAGGGTGAAGAGAGCCCTGAGAAGCTCAATGACTCAAAGCAAACTCCAAGGGAAGTGGGGGAAACAGAGGAGGTCCCCGTAGGAGAGAAGGTTCTCATTGAATCCACTAAGCATCATGTTGAAGGAGAGGACTAAATCTCTTTTTATTTTATCTTTTCCTTTTCTTTTTCATTCCATGTAATGTCCTTTTATTCATTTTAATGAATTGATCCTTTACCCTTCTTTTTTTCATTCTTCATCATCATTATTTATCTTCATTAAACTCTTGTTAATACATTTATCACGTAATGGAATAATTTCAACATAATTAAGGAACTTTATTAGGTTTGATGTATTATGCCTGCAAAGCTCCTTCACTTTTTCTCAGTCCAAGAACTGAGAAATCCTAAACTACTTATCCCGAACCTGATTTGTTTAACCAGATCTAGATCTTGGGTGTTACCACACTTATACAGACAAATCCTAAACTACTTATCCAAATTTCAATCAACTACAACTTACTGAATTGCAAAACTTCTAACTTGAATACAAATGCATGTTTAAGAAGTAAATACAATTACAACACAAGGTGACCAAATTACAACGTTATTTAATTAGAAATCCTAATCTGTTACAGACGCCCCAAAGTATGGAATTCTCAAACAAATCAGTCATCGAATACACCACTAAGCTCTCTATCTATGTATAATATCATGGCGCATACTCATAATCAACCTGAAACAAAAATATAAACTCATGTAAGCTCATAAGAGCTTAGTGAGAAAAATGTCCTTTACTTGCATAATGCTTGCACATTGTTACTGAAGATTAATTGTGACTTTCTTATTATTCTAGTCTTTCAACTTGTACGAATACATTTCTCAAAATTTCATTCTTTATTATCTAGGGATATCATGCCTTACTCTGAACTCATTACTTACCCATCAACAGCTACGATACGTCACTCACCTCTTTCAATCTAGTCCTTCATAAGTCTTTACCCATTTCTTTTATAGAGGTCCATACGACCGAAACACCATTACTCTTGTATACGTAACTTTAACCCACCATTTCACCATAATTCATGTTTGATCACATATACATATAATAGGTGCCTTCCTTTATATATACAATTAGAAAAATCCTTATTCTGAATACATTTCTTTTATATGTACCCATCACCACTTCTACATATCATCACTTCATTATTCACAGTTGAATCATAGCCCATAAAGATACTATGCCTTTCTGATCTTTCTAATCACTTACAAGCCATACTGAACGCGCCAAAATGGTTTTAATACAGGATCTGCTATGAGAGTCATCCCTTTAGAGTATGATACGTCTAAAACATATAGGTTTTTCAAGCACCTTTTTAATTATAATCTATGGAAATTTCGAGTATATGGACAACTAATTGAGTCATTTTAGTTCATATTTAAACATTGAGCATAATTTTAGTGAAGTATGTAATTTTAGGAAATTTAGTATTAATTTTACATAATTTTAATATTTTATGCTACATGTTAAATTTTACTCAATTTGCTATATTTGGACCACCAAATTAATTCATGTGGAAGTCAATAAGAACACACATGCATGTGATGCAAAAAAAACCCACTTCATGTGGATGGCTAAAGGATGAATTGGGCTCAGAAATATTACTTTAATCCAGCTTAGGGATGGTTGCTAAAGAGAATTAAGTTGCTTCTTAATTGGGTCAACAAAATCTTCCAATAAGGGGAAAAGAAGCCCAAATTCAGCAAGCCATCAAGAGCAGCCCAAATTAGATTTGGGATAATTAAATTGAAGGCACTCACCCTTGTGAAAAAATCACAAGTCAGCCCCTAACTTGAGCCTTGATTGTCGTCAACCCATGCCATGAATCAATGGAGAACCGATCATCAAATCAAATAACCACCAACCTCCCATCCCAGATTTCATGGTTGGCCAAGCAAGGGAGCAATCGAAAGGACCCCCAAGCTATTTTTAGCAAACTCTCATGCCACTCCTCTATTATAAATACCACCATTCATCTCCCATTTCAATTATCCCACATATCCCTCAACTCTCATCTTTCTCTCATCCTTTTATCCTCTCTTCCACACATAAGCCCTCCATTTCCCCACTTCCCTTTAGCTAGCATTTCCCTTGAGAAAAACTCTCTTAGCCAACCACCTTGAGGAGTAGTTTGCGAAGGAGCAATCACGAGAATTAGAGGAAGCCACCACGATCGATCTTCAAAGAATCACCGAAATCATCAAGAGTTCCTTCTTCTTTATTCTTTATTTTTGTTCTTAGTTATTCAAATATGTTTGCAAATTTTTTAATTTTTTTTCCATTAACAATGATGAATTAAATTTTTTTTAGCTGGAATGATGGCAATAAATTGATAAAATTTATTTGATTTATGTTTATGATGTTCTGTGCCTCAGTTGTTCATGCTTCCAATTAAAATCATTTATGTATTTCATGCATTAAAATATTTTTGAATACATTAGAATTAGTTAATCAATCCTTACAATATGGAATTTAATGGACATGATAATTGAAAGGTGCTTGCTTAATTTAGATCCCGATCTAATCAACTTAAAGGTTCATAGTAACTCGGGAGAGATCTATTACCTTGCATAACTTTAGGTTTGTGTGATTAAATTGTTTCAAATTTGATCCGTCCCTGTTACTTCACATAAATTCTAAAGAATCCTTAGTAAAATATGGACATAGAAATATACATGTTTTTCTAAGTATAAGATTTCGAAAAAACTTATATTAGATTCCAAGTTAATGAATGATCGAGTTGCCATGGAATTTTTTCGAAATGTTGTTAAATATGATGAGAATGAATTGAGTCAAGTGTTGTAATTATTCTAGTTTATTCATGTTATTGTTGTTAAACTTGTGAAATTGCTGCTAAACCATCACCTTGCATTTTATTTCATCTCATTTGCATTTAGGTTAATTTGCATCTAGTTAATTAATTATTAACATCTATCATCCCAAATTATTGTGTTTCTTTACCAACTTGTGAATAGTAATTTTACAATTATTGATTTAAATACAGTCCCTGTGGAGACGATAACTCTTTTACTTACTTATTACTTAATAAAAGTTGTGTACACTTGCACATTCTGTCGTGAACCAAGTTTTGGCGCCGTTGCCGAGGACTATTGCCTTAATCATTTTTTGTGAAACTATTCTTTGCAATTTGGTTTTATTTTATTTTATTTTATTTTTAACTTGTAATTGTTTTATTAATTGTTTTGTGATTTTCTTTTGTTATCTTATAATTTGGTTCGATTTTATGTTCTCTTTTTTACTTTAATAGTTTTCAGGTGAACATGGATCCTCTACAACATGTTTGTAACAACCTGTTTTTTAGTGGTGTCAGAAACTGTGGTTTCGGGGCCACAAATCCAACAAATGAATCTGTAAACTTTATTATTTAATATTTACGAGTCAAATATAGTGTTATAATAAATTTTGATTTGATAATTTATGTTATTTGATCGAATAATTAGGTTCAAGTTGGTAAATCCTTAAAGTCAAGTGGGTTAAGAAAATGAGGTATCGGACCTTATTTCTATAAACTGAAGCCAATATTTACAAAGTGTTATTAAGGTCATATTAAATTTTGGATAAGAAATTTTAACATTTAGGTAGTTAATTAATTAAAAGGACTAAATCATAAAAGGTGCAAAAGTTGGTTTCCATTAGTCAAATTGACTAAAAAGCTTTAAAAGATAAACTAATAGACTTGAATGGTAATTATACCATATTTAAAATTAGTGGATATTCATAGATAGGTTGCATGGTAAATTTTATGAATTTTAAAGGTTAAAATAGTAAATAGGTAAATAGTAATTAATGTAAAAGATGACAAAATGTATCATCTTCTAAAATGCTTCTTCTCCACCTCCACCGAATTTGAAGATGGAAAACCACTATTTTTCTTGGCATTAAGCTTCGGCCAAGGCTGATTTCTTTTGCATGGTAAGATTTTGAACCCTGTTTTTAGTAATTTTTATGTTTTTGAGCTCGTATTAGCTTAATCGAGCTAACCCGGGGGTCAAATTGTAAAATTGTTAAAGGTTTAAGGATTTTCCATGAATGATTTTGAGGTGTTTTTTATTTTAATAGATGGATTTTTAAAGTTAGTATCTAAATATAAGTATTTTTTAAGTGATTTTGAATTTAGGGATTAAATTGTTTAAATTGTAAAATTCAAGGAAATAATTTGAATTTGTTAAAGATGTGGGCTATTTTAGACCCCTAGGAAATCGACTAACATGAGTTATCTTTTAAAATGGTAAATTTGCAAGTTATAGTTCTAAAGACTAAATTGAATAAAAGGTAAAACAATGGGGTGGTTTTGTAAATTTCCAATTAATAAGGGTTATAAGTTAAATTAATTATTTTAAGGTATTAAATGAATTAATTGAGTGAAACGTTATTATTTATATCACAAAATGAACCAAACGAATCAAAATCGAGGAAAAGCTATGTGTTGGATTAGTCGTCAACTTCATTGTTACAACTGTATTTGTCGATGTAAGTTCGTTCAAGGATGGAAATTATTATCTTTTCCATTTTTGATGAATTTAAATAGTTATTTATGTTATGTTAAAATTAATTAATAAATATGTGATAAATTGTTATTATAGTTCAAATAGAGGAATTAGTCAAATTAAATTATATAAGAGCTAATACTAATGTTATTTTCTAGTTAATGGAATTGTATGATGTATGGGAAAAGGAAATTTGGTCTTTGATTAAATGAGTTTTCTGGTGGTTGATTAATTCGATGCAATTGGTAAGTTTAAGTTTTTTTTATATGAGCTTACTAAGCATTAGTTTCATATATAGTCGTTTTCTTTGCTTTGTAGATCATCAGAAAGCTCGAACGGTTGGAATCTTTGTTGGAGCACAATCACACTATCCATCGATCCACTTGGTAGCTTTTGAATATATTGAAATGGTTATAAGTGGAATGTATAGGGTTGTGTGTTATTTTGGTATGATTTGAATGTAATAAGGTTTTAAGTGTTGTTTTGGTTATGTCTTTTGATGAAGACTTGTAAGTGATGTATATTCATATGAGATGATAGTAGTTATGCATACTCTCATGTAAGTAGAAAGAAGAAGGTTGTTTGATATGTTTGTGATATGGTCATTTGGTATGCATAAGGTATGCTAAGTGATGGAAATTATATTGTTGAATAGGTTCAACGTTGATTGTAATTGTGGTACCTATTGTTGGTACATTGGTTACAACATATATAATGGCTGATTTGGTTGATTTTAAGCAAGCTTGTAATGAGTTTGGGTCTTATGAATGCTTGTGGAAATGGTGTCTATTGATGTGTAAGTTTTGGTTGACTTTAGCTTGTTTAAAGGGTTAATTTGGAAGCACACAGCTTGGGACATGAGTTGTCACACGGACGTCTGCCACACACGGTCACCCCACATGGCCGTGTGTGCTTTGTTAGTTTTGGTGCAGGTTTCACACGGTCTGAGACACGGGCTGAGACACAGTCGTGTGTCTCAAGTCAGTAGGTTACATTGGCTAGCACACGGCCTGCGAAATGGTCGAGTCAGCCAAGCTAGTCAATTGCATGGTCTATGACATAGGTTGGGACACAGCAATGTGTCCCTACTTCGAATGCTCACATGGTCTGAGCTGTGTCACATGGCCTAGCCAACGGCCGTGTGACCATTATTTCCAAATTTTTAACTTTTTCCTAAAATTCACGTTTTGATTCATTTTTTATCCCTGATTACTTTCAAACTAATTTAGGGCTTTGTAAACCTGAATTAAGGCTCATGTGAATATTTATTCTATGAATTGATATATATTTATAAATTAATGTTTTGAATTAAGATAAATTGTTCTGTTTGATTCTGTAACACTTTGATCCTTAATTCGGCAACAGAAACGGGATATGGGTGTTACAATGTTCAAGGAGGAGCATTTGCTTATAATGCTCACAATTCGATCATGGTTGTCGATGACAGAAACTGTTTCATTCGATAATATGTCATTCCTCTTTTTAACAAGCTCAATCTGAGTATTGTCAGACCCAAAATTAAGGCATTGCAATTCGAACTAAAGCCAGTTATGTTCCAAATGTTGCAAAATATGGGTCAATTTAGTAGGATGCCTACTGAAGATCCACATCTTCACCCTCGCTTGTTCATGGAAGTAAGTGACTCATTCAAATTAGTCAGGGTGACCAATGATGCCTTAAGACTGAGATTATTTTCATACTCCTCAAGAGATAGAGCACGAGCATGAAATAGTTCCCTCCATCTCTGACTGCAAAGTTCCTAAATAAAATCACTTCACTTCAGCACCTTGACGAAGAATCTTTATAAGAGGCATGGGAGCGGGTCAAGGATTTATTACAGAAGTGTCCTCACTATGGCATTCCTTATTGCATTTAAATGTAGACTTTCTATAGTGGTCTCAACATTCATACTAGAACGACAGTGGATGCTTCGAAAAATGGAGCCTTCCTTTCTAAGTCTTACAATGAGGCTTACGAGATTATTGAAAGAATTGCCAATAATAACTATCAATGTTCAACCAACCGAGCAGCCTTAGGAAGACGAGTAGAAGGAGTACATGAAGTTGATACCCTCACTTCACTTGAAGCTTAGGCATCTTCTATATCCTCAATAATTAAAAATTTTACTACTAACGATCTTAATAATGTTGTAGCCCAGCCACACAGTCAATTTGAAAATGTTTCTTATGTATACTGTGGAGATGGACACTCATTTGAAAATTGCCCATCAAACCCAGCGTCCTTTTATTATATGGGAAATCATAATCAAAACAGTAGTCGGCTAGGATGACAGTCCAACTTCTGTAACCCTTTATGGCAAAACCATCCAAATTTCTCATGGAGTAACCAAGGAGTAAGTCCTAACAACATTTACATGCATACTAGACCGAATCAACCACCAAGGTTCACTTAGCAAGTTCATAAACCATCGTAAGTTGAATCTTCCAATAGTTTGGAGAACTATTTGAAAGCATACATGGTGAAGAATGATTGATGGTCACTAAACTAACTATGATTACGACAAAGGCAAGCACCTATTGAACAATAGTATAGTTATGGTGGGTAGGGAATATCGTATCCACGAGGACTAAAAGTACTAGTACTTACCATTTTTCTACTATTTAGCTGATAAATTAGGATGATTGTTTTTAATCTAAATTTACTAATATAATTTAACTAAGAATGCAACAGAAAATGAAATAGGAAATAATTGAAGATAACAAAAGAGAAAGACAATACCCAGGAAAGAATCCCCCCAGACTTCACTTATTATTCTGAATCTTAATTAAAAGATTTATTCACTTGTGTTTTGATCCGTAGAAATCCCTAAATTATGTTAATATCTCTTTCGAGAGTAAGAAAAACTGACTCTAAGTTGATTAATTGAAATCTCTTTCTAATTAAAACCCCTATCGTCACATTAACTCGATCTATGGATTCCCCTATTAGATTTGACTCTAATTCGGTAGATTAATGTCGTCCTATTTCTAATTTTGCATGCAACTCCACTCAATTATGTTAGATCTACTCTTAAACTGGGAGTTTTGCCCCACTGAAATAAGCACATTAAACATGAATTAATATAGCAAAAATATTAAAACACAAAATAAGTAATAAGATTCATCATAGGTTTCATCTTCCCTCATACATAATTGAGAAAAAGAATCAAGTATTTATCATGTAAATCAGAAATCAAATAATAAGATTCATCATAGGTTTCATCTTCCCTAGGTATCTAGGGAATTTAGTTCATAAAACTAAATAAAAACATCTCAAAGTCAAAAAAACCACAAGATATAAAGAAATTCAATAAAACTTGAAAAGAAGTTAAAATGAAATCTTCAATCTTGAAAGAGATACACTTATGAGTTGGCTCCGATAGTGTTCTTCGAGTGATTTCTTCAATCTTCTTTACATGTTCCCTTAGATCTTCTTCTAATTGATATTTATAGACTTTAGAATGCTCAGAAAGCCTAAAAATTGGGTTTTTTCGCGTATTTGGGAAACAGTGTGCGATATCGACATGAGCTGGCACATAGGTATAGGGCCAGCCCGTGTGGAAATGCCCAGGTTGTATGGATCTTAGAAATAGCTCTATTCGTCTGATTTTGGCTCCTTTTTTGCTCCTTTCGCTCCCAAATGCTCTTCTAAGTATAGAAACATGAATTTAAAGGATTAAGAGCATCAAATTCACTAATTTACATCATTAATCATCCAAAAATGCATTAAGAATGGGATTAAAATATGTTACTTTTATAGCTTATCGAATATCCCCACACTTAAGCATTTGCTTGTCCTCAAGCAAAATCCTCAACTCATAATTAAAGTTAATCTTTCTCAACTCGTAATTCTCATCAATGATGTTTCGTCATAATTCACAAATAATCATACATTGATAATTCAACTAAAAGAGCACAAAAAATTCAAACAATCCAAGTCGAACATTTTTAACGCATGAAAACATAAGTATTTCCCCTTATCTAATTAATTATCTTTAATTCAAAATCGACAAGAATCAACATCCTCACTAAATATTCACTTAAATCACTCAAAGTATTTAAGGTTCAAGAATAAGCACTCAATAGTCAAACATGAAAGTCATTACCATAGACTTGCATGAAAATCAAATCTCCACCACTATAAAATAAGATGATACACAAATCAAAAGGTGTTTAAGAGGTTGTAATGGGGCTTAGGTTAAAGGTGTGGAGAAAGGCTGAAAAAGATGGTTAAAATCGAGATTGAATTGATACATTACCAAACTAGAAAAATAAACAAATGTTGAATTAAAAACAATTAAATCAATCGAAAATTGTTCAAAAATAACATGAGCTTCTTCTTAAAATATGAATTTAATTGTTCAAGCTTAATTATCATAGAACTAAATTATATTCAATAGATATGTATTTTTTATACTTTTTTTTAAATAAGAAATAATTCAACAAATTAAACAAAAGGCTTAATTTGGCAATTAACCAAATCAAATCTCGATAAAAAAGGAGTCAATAAAATAGGAAAAATTCTTAATGGGCAAAAAATGAGTTATGGGTTAACATTAATGGGTAAATCAAGAAACGTTGTGTTAGGCTCAAAGGGGTTCACTAAGGGTTAATTATGTAGGTAGGCTTTTTATGGGATAAGTGGGTTAAAACCTAAGTGTCTTTATCATCTCAGTATATCAAACCAAAAGTGTGGTCTTGACATGCATAACCGAGGCAAGTTCTAGAATAAAAAATCAAATTGACACATTCATAACCAATAATGAAATGAGCAAGAAAAATGTATTATCTAAAGGCTCAAAATCTTACAAAAAATTATGGTTTTTATGTCAAACTTGTAAATTTAAAACTTCAAGGTAATACCTCAATTCAGGGAAACAACCTAAAATTTTTAATTGAGAAAATAAACTTATCATGCTTGATTTTCTCATGTCTTAAAGTTTAAAACAACCGATGCACAAATATCTACGAATTTAATTCAAAACACATCAATAAAAATCACAAATCGATAAAAAATCATTCTAACAGAAGTATGAGAAAATTACTTAAGCACAAGACATAATTCAGGGATTTTCTGATAATTATATAAATAACCTCCCCACACTTAAGATGTATATTGTCTTCAATGTACGAACATATATAATCACAGTATAAACAGAATATCATAAGAGAGGGAGAAAACTAAAACTGGCCTGAATGTTGGATGAAATCCCTAGAATAGTGAAAAGTTGAATTGTAGTTATATCTAAATATAGCTCATGATTCCAAGCAAACTAATAAGAAAATAAACACAAATAGTGAAGAAGATTAAGTGATTAAAACTTGATTAGAAAAAACCATAAAAATAAAAATGTAGTTCAAAAGATAAACACGAAATAAGTCTAAGAAAATAACAATAAACATAAAAATAAAAATAAAATAAAATAAAACAAATAGACTTAATGGTCCTCATCATCAGAAGCGTCGGTGTCATGAGTCATCAGTGCTGAGGAAGAGATATGGAGATGCTGATAGATCTGCTGCAATATTGCGTCAGTATTGTCGAATCTCTGAAAGCAGTGTTGCTCGAAGCGAGTGAACTATTCGGAGAGGTCTGCCAAAGTAGAAGCAGAAGAAACAGGACGGTGACTCGAAGGTGGAGGATGGGTGGGTCCTCGTGATGGAAAGGGACACTATCAGTGAAGTCCTCGGATTCATTCTGAAAGTTGGAATGAACTAATCGGTACTGAGGAGGATATAGTCCACGAAGCCACTCGATCATTCTCATATGGTTCATGCTCGATATCCCCTGTGGGGACATCTGGCCAGCGAGTGTAAGCGTAGAGGACTGCTCTAGTGTGTCGAGGAGACTGAGGTGTCGAGCTAGTCTAGTCATATAAGGGCATAAACAAATAGGACCCTTCTTGTTGCGGTCTGCCTGATGGTGGAAACCGAGGGCGATGGAGTAAGCTAAATTAAAAATATGCCCAGTGGTCATACTCCATAAAAAATAGGCATCGGTAGTACTGACGACTCCGGTGCTCTCTCTCCTACTAGTCAAAGTATAAGCTAAAAGGGCATGAGTATACCGTAAAGCCAGAGGGAGAAAAGTCGGCTTCGTGTGACTCGTGTCATAAGGTGTCATACTCGCCTTAAGATCAGTCCAACAACTAGATAGTGAGTAGTGGATGTGCCGATGTAGGTGGAAGAAGTTCTCGACACTCATAAACTCCCCAGTGTATAGTCCTAAAGCAGAGTCGAACTCAGGGAGACTCATATGGCGCACCAAGCCACCGAGTCTGAAAGTGATGGTACCCAACTCATCATGAGTCATCATTACCTGCTGGAGAGTGAATGTATACTAGAACTCTAAATTTAACTCCATGTATGTGGGATCGATGATAGAGAAGAACTAGTCCCACGGGGCTATGGCAAGAAAAGCACGAACAAGATCAGCTAACTAGATCTGTTCTAAAGCAACCCAATCAATACATCGGCCTAAGCCGAGTGGTCGCACTCGAAGTAGTTGAAATAAGTCCTCTTGGGGACCCACTGAAAATTGGACATAAGGGTGGTGGGCCTCGGCGGAGGTGCTCGAGGAGGAGGTCACGCCAGGTGTCTTCCACTTTTTCGAAGCAGGGATGGCGACCTTGGACTTGCTACGAGTGTTGGTCATGGTGTGGTTGAATTAAAATAATTCACTATCAGAAAATAAAATAAAATACGCATCACTAAATGAATAAAGAAGTTGAGAAACAGTCGTGTAAATTAAAATACGACACTAAGAATCATCCTAAGATGCGTAGCAACATTCAAACAGCTGAAAATAGAGAATTGACTCCTAAAAAACTATTTATTAAAATAAATTATGTAAAAATAATAATGAATAAAAAGACGAAATGAAATGGAAACCTAAAACGACAATAAACTAATGAAATTCCAGTAATAAGAAAAATAAAATCACATACTATTGAGAAGAATAGAAAGTTTGAAATACCGAATTAGGATACTAAGAACAATAATAATATTAAAAGAATAAGCGAGCAAATAATTTAATATAATAAACCAAGGAAGAACAATAACTATCATAATAATCTAAAACAGTAACAAAAAGAATAAGTAACAAATGATTTAATAAAAATTAAAAGAAAAACAGTAAACAAGTATAACCAGAAAAGAAAAATAAAATGACTAATAACAATAATAAAAAATAAAAAATAAAGAAAAATAATATAACTAATAATAATAGATAAGAAATAAATAAATAAATAAAATAAACTAGGCAAACAGTGGTGGGGGTGCCAGAATAAACGGCGATGAGCCGACGAGGGCGAGGCGGTCGACAGGCGTGCGGTGGGTGGAGTGAGGGAGAAATAGAAGAAGAGAAAAAGAAAGAAGAAGAGGGGTCGGGTTCAATGAAGGAAGGAGAAGGCCGTGGGAGGGAAGGTCGGTTGGGGCTAGCTCGTGCATGGTTCGAATGGAAGAGGAAAGGGAAAACAAGGAGAAGGGTAAGGGTGGAGACGGTGGAACAAATGACGACGGTGGCCGGAGGGGAGTGGAGTTGGGTCAAGGGAAGTCGGCGGCTAGGGTTGAAGAGGGGAGGAAGAAGACAAACTTAGAAAAAATAAGTTAGGGTTTGCTTTAAAAAGGGTGACACGGTTGTGTTTAGGCTCGTGTTAGGCCACACGCCCCTGTGAGGTGTTTTCAGCACGTGTGCATTTTAAAAATACAACCCCAGTATTTACACAACTGTGTCGCACGGCCGTGTGCAACCTCCTTCGCTTCTCCTATACCCATGTAACAGCCCACGCGCCCGTGTGGCTCTATCGTGTCATGCACACGGTCGTGTGCCTTGACTGTGTAACTATCTGGCTTGATTTTAAAATGAAAAAAAATTAGCTCCAAGTTTCACACGGCCTAGGACACGCCCGTGTGTCCAGACCGTGTGGTCCCCATAGCCGTGTCACACGCCCGTGTGGACTATTTTTGGCCATGTAACAGTCGAATTTTAAAAAAATTAAGTCTCAGGATCCACGCGGACAAGGACACGCCCGTGTGTCTAGGCCGTGTGGGTCATATGGCCATATCACCAGGCTGTGCAACTCACTGTCGAACCCCTTTTTACGGGTGTGTCCCAGGCCGTATGGGTTTAAATTTTTTTTTAATTTTTAAAATTGATTAATTTTAAAAATATCATGAAATAAAATTAAGAAAATTAGCAGTGTTAACACTCAGGTTGCCTCCCGAGAAGCGATTGTTTAAAGTCTAAGCTCGACTTACCTCGCATTCGCGCGGTCATGGTGGTTCACGGAGTCGAAACTCCTCTTTCTCATTATCAATTTTATTATCAACATAAGGTTTAAGTCAAGTGCTATTTACCATGTACCGAATTCAGAATGAGTTACCTCTATTAAACCATATGGAAAGACATTTAGTACCGTAAAGGGATTTGATCCGTTTGCATTAATCTCTGAAGTGGCAATTCGAGGATTCGTTTTATCAAGTAGTACCTTGTCTCCAACCTTAAATTTATTTGTTCCATCCACTTGCTCATCGTGGCGGTGCTTTTGCTTTGCATCGTGTATTCTCAGTTTCTCCTTGACATGTGTCCTTCATTCGTCTAGTTCATCGATCTTTAACATTCGTTTTTCATGAGGCGTTCTGTTTCTATCACATGGACTAGAACGTGGCTCCATTACGTTTTTTCGAGGGGTTTCCTGCAAAGAAGTTTGAGCCACAAGGTTACTCATATTAACAGAACTCGTATAATTATCTCGATCACTAGATGTCGTAACAGAATCATGAGCTTGGAGTGTAATCGTGTCATCACTTATACGAAGTATTAATTCACCTATACCAACATCAATAGTAGTTTTGGCAGTTGCTAAAAAGGGTCATCCTAAAATGAAAGGTATGTCACTATCATTATCCATGTCTAAAACAACAAAATCAACTGAAAATATGAATTTATCAATTTTCACAAGTACATCTTCAATAATACCCCTAGGAAATCTAATAGTTCTATCTGCTAATCAAATAATCATCCTAGTTTGTTTGGGTTTCCCAAGACCTAATTGTTTAAACATTTTATAGGGCATGACATTATTACTAGCCCCTAATTCAGCCAAAGCATTATTAATATTTAAAATACCAATTAAACAAGGATTAGTAAAACTCCCTGGATCTTTCAATTTGTTGGGTAGTTTATTTTGCAAAATGGCTGAGCACACTGCATTTAGCTCCACAGGTGACGAATCATCTAACTTCCGTTTGGTCGTCAAAAGCTCCTTTAAAAATTTAACGGAATTGGGCATCTGCAAAAGAGTTTCAATAAACAGTAAGTTAATATGTAACCTTTTCAGTAGTTTAAGAAATTTACCAAATTATTCGTTCGTGTGGTCTTTCTTCGTCGCCTTAGGATATGACACTCAAGGTTTATAATCTTTACTAACCGGTTTTTGTTCATTCTGGCTTACCTCGACCTTACCGTTACTTGCCACAACTTCTTGCCTTAGTTCTGATTCAGATTCAACTAACCCTTCTTCATCACGAATAGTAATTTCATGAAGCCGTTCTTCTAGGTTAGTTTCAGAGTTGCTAAGTAAGCTACCTTGTGGTCGTTTTGAAATCAAATTTGCAAGTTGATCGATTTGGTTCTCGAGCCTTTAAGTCAACACCTGTTGATTTTTAAGCGATGTTTCGGTGTTTTCGAAGTAGATTTCTAACACCGAGATAAACTTCGTCAACATCTCCTTAAGGTTTGGCTTCTTCTCTTACTGGTAAAGTTGTTGTTGGAAGCCTGGAGAGGGTTGTGCTCTTTGATTTCCTTGACCACCCAAAGAGAAATTGGAATGGTTCCTCCAACCTACATTATAGGTGTTACTGTAAGGATTATTCTGAGGCCTAGAATTATTACCCATATAGTTGATTTCTTCTTTCTCTGTGCTAGAACTATAGGGTAAGTATTCTGGGTTATTCATTCCTCCTCTATTCGTATCGCACTACATCACCAGATTTACCTACGTAGAACCATATAAACCATCAATTTTTTTATTTAAAATTTCTACCTGATTCGATAACATGGTGACCGCATCTAAGTGAAAAACATCGGCTGCTTTCATCGGCTTTGTCCTCATGACTTGCCACTGATAATTATTCAGTGCCATCTTCTCTATAAACTCATAAGTCACTTCAAGTGTTTTATTGTTCAGAGTACCACTGACTGCTGCATCGATTAACTGTCTAGTTGATGGATTCAAACCGTTGTAGAAGGTATGAACCTGTAGCCATAAAGGTAACCCATGGTGAAGGCACCGTCTCAGTAAGTCCTTATACCTCTCCCATGTATCATATAGGGTCTCTAAGACAATCTGAATGAAGAGATATCATTCCTCAACTTAGTTGTCTTAGCCGGTGGGAAGTACTTCAGTAGGAATTTCTCGGTCATTTGATCCCATGTAATGATAGAACCTCGTGGTAAAGAATTCAACCACTGCTTAGCTTTGTTCCTCAATGAGAAGGGAAACAACCGTAGGCGAATGGCGTCGTCAGAAATGCTATTTATCTTGAAAGTATCACAGACTTCCATAAATTAGCCAAATGAGTATTTGGATCTTTGTCTTTCAAACCATTGAACTAAACATATTTTTGTACCATCTGAATAGTGTTCGAATTTAGTTCAAAATTATTCGTAGCAATAGTGGGTCTCACAATACTCGATTCAGCCCCAGTTATGGTGGGCTTGGCATAATCGTACATAGTACGAGGAGCAGGATTTGGATTTGCAGGATTCACAACAACAGCAGGAGGTAGCTAATTATTCTGATTATCATCCATCTCCTCAGTAATAATAATAACATCATCTTGCTCGTCTACTATACTTTTTCGACTCTGCCTTACTTCTCTACGATTTCTGCGAGCTGTACTTTCAATCTCACTGTCAAATAATAACGGTCTAGACGGGTTTCTTCTAGTCATAAACTAAGGGAACCTACCATAAGCAAATAAAAGAAAAATTAGCAAACAAAAATTAAACTAAAAATAAAAATATAATAAAAAGAAAAATGCCTAAATTAATAAAAATCAAGTGTTCCGAATATTTTAGTCCCCGGCAACGGTGCCAAAAACTTGATGGTCACCAAACTAACTATAATTACGACAAAGGCAAGTGCACCTATCGAACAATAGTATAGCTATGGTGAGTAGGGAATATCGTATCCACGAGGACTAAAAGTACTAGTAATTACCAGTTTTCTATTATTTAACCGATAAATTGAGATGGTTGTTTTTAATCTAAATTTACTAATCTAATTTAACTAAGAACGCAATAGAAAATGAAATAGGAAATAATCGAAGATAACCAAAGAGAAAGACAATACCCAGGAAAGAATCCACCTAGACTTCACTTATTATTCTGAATCTGAATTAAAGTATTTACTCACTTGTGTCTTTATCCGTAGAAATCCCTAAATTATGTTAATATCACTTTTGAGAGTAAGAACAGCTGACTCTAGGTTGATGAATTGAAATCTCTTTCTAATTAAAACCCCTATCGTCACATTAACTCGATCTATGGATTCTCCTATTAGATTTGACTCTAATTTGGTAGATTTATGTCATCCTATTTCTAGGATTGCATGCAACTCCACTCAATTATTCTAGATCTACGTTTAAACAGGGACTTTTGCTCCACTGAAATAAGCACATTAAACATGAATTAATATCCCAAAAATATTAAAACACGAAATAAGCTTACATAATTGAGAAAAAGAATCAAGTATTTATCATGTAAATCAAAAATCAAATAATAAGATTCATCATAGGTTTCATCTTCCCTAGGTATCTAGGGAATTTAGTTTAGAAATCTAAATGAAAACATCTCAAAGTCTGAAAAACCACAAGGCATAAAGAAATTCAATAAAATTTAGAAAGAAGTTAAAAGGAAATCTTCAATCTTGACAGAGATCCGCTTCTAAGTTGGCTCCGATGGTGTTCTTCAAGTGATTTCTTCAATGTTCTCTGCGTCCTCCCTTAGATCTTCTTCTAATTGATATGTATAGACTTTAGAATGCTCAAAAAACCTAAAAATTGGGTTTTTTCGCATATTTGGGAAACAGGGTACGATATCGACACGGGTTGGCACATGGGCATGTGGCCAACTCGTGTGGCTCACACGGGCTTGTGGCCAGCCCGTGTGGAAATGCCCAGGTCGTATGGATCTCAAAAATAGCTTTATTCATCAAATTTTGGCTCGTTTTTCGCTCCTTTCGCTCCCAAATGCTCTCCTCAGTATAAAAACATGAAATTAAAGGATTAGGAGCATCAAATTCACTGATTTACATTATTAATCATCCAAAAATGCATTAAGAATGAGGTTAAAATATGTTACTTTTACAACTTATCAATGACGCACTTATCAAAGGTCAAGCAGCAACGTTGAGGAATTTGGAGAATTAAGTGGGTCAACTAGCCTTTAAGCTCCCGAATAGACCGCAAGGTGTTTTCCCTAGCAATACTAAAAATCCAAGAGTTTCAAGCAAAGAATATAACAATGTTGTCACTTTACGGAGTAGGAAGACGTTAAAGCCTAAGGTAGCTGAGGAAGTTCAAACGAGAGTTGAAACTTCTGCTCCTCAAAAGCCAAATCCTGAAAAATCTTTTAAGGTAAGCCATAAACTAGTCAATTCTGATAAACTAACACATTTTTAAAATGAAGAAACATTACCTCAGAAGGACTGTCCAGTTCAAGCCAGGGTTCCTGTCACGTGTGAAATGATATGCGAATTGTGCAAGTATACACGTTGAATCAAGTAATAAGTGATAAATGAGATCGTCTCAACAGGGATTGGTTAGGTATAAAATGTTTCAGTTATTATAATGAAGTATGATTAATGTTATGACAAAAATAATGATAAGAATGTAACAGTAATTTGAAGGAATAATAATGTGTGTTATATGAATAACTGATAAATAATGGAAAATGCTATGACAAAACTAGAATAAGAACGCAATGGCAAATTCAAGAATAATTACATGAATAATATGCAAATGAACAAATAAACAACTAAAAATGCTATGGCGAATATACTATGGCAAAGGATAGAGGGTCTACGATGTTGATTTGAAAGGTCAAGATTACTAAGAATCTACCTTTACTGACAGTAATGCCTCGGCAAAACCATACTCAATCTACTTCTTAGAAGAGTTCTAAAATGTCCAGCTTCTTTCAAGAATAAGACCTCAAATTACCTTACCTTAAGCGATATATGTTTATAGGTCTTTAGCATGGTACCTGACACTGTTTTGTTTTCTTTTCGTATGAACACTTCTATATGTCTAGAGGGTGCTACAAGTATTATGTCGAACACTCGCTCATATCATTGAATTTCAATCAATTAACCTAACCTTGTCAGAATTAAATTAACTTAATGAACATGTTGTACATCCATCTGTGTCTAGAGTTTGCAAACAAGTAATTTTGTAAAAAAAAACATTGAATGAAATAGTGTATTAGAGCAGATCTACGCTTCATTCATTAAAGAAAATAATAGTTTCATGAAGTAATCCCAACCCTATGAGATTTAGCTCATCGGTTGGCAATTAAAATTCAAATCCAAAGTATTAATCAATATTGTTTCCATCAAATCAATTTACGATAAGTAATCAAGAAATAATGGAAAAACATCGGGAAGATAGCTTCTGCTTATCCAGCCCACACTCTAGCAATGCAGTGTCCTGTGGTGGCTGAGAGGGACTACGTTCGTCTTCCTCTTCCTATCTCTACCCAGCTCCAACACTCTATTTTTTCTCTTTTGTTTTTCTTTCTCTTTTATGGTTTCCTTCTTTTGCTTTTATAATCATTTTCCCTAGGGTAAATCGAAAAGCTTATGATTTTCTTCCCTCTTTTTTAGTTAGATATATCTAGTACAAGTTCAACTAGGCCTAAGATCGGTACGCTTTGAATGCTGACTGCACATCTTCCCAGAATTGCCACGAAATTCATGTTGACAAACTATCCAACCTTTTGACCTGACAAACCTTCACTTCTTTACTTTTTGTTCCTTATTATGCACATGTCAATCCACCACCACACACAACCCTTCCACAAGCAATTAAAAATAACTGACATTTATGTACAGTCCAAGCTCCTAATGCAATGCTAAAATAAGAAAAATACTAATGAATGTCCTAAAATGCAACTAAATGTACCTAAGTAAAGGTAATTAGCTAGATCTAAAGGCATGAAATATAACTCTTTTCAAGAGTTATCAGTTCCACCACCTCCTTACCCACAAAATCTCAAGTAACAATAGGATACTCAGTTTATAGAAATTTTGGATGACAAGATTACTTCTAATAACTTCAATGCTATTAAATCCCCTGATGTAGTCAAAGATTTCTCTTCTATTTCCATGATAGAATCACTAGCTTCTACAGAATCAAAACTCAATTCTCTAAATGATATGTTAAAATGTATTCTACTAGCGGATTCGTCAAGTGATGATGAGGACAAGGGACGTTTGGCTTTGTTAGAAGCTAATTCGAAGGGATTAATTCATGAAGATCCACTTAAATCATTAGAGTTATCATCTCGAGAGTACACACAACCAAAAGCATTGATTGAAGAGTCATTGAGTTGGAACTAAAAATTTTTCCTTCATTTGAAATATGATTATTTGGGTCTCTCTTCAACTTTTTCGGTCATTATTTCAGTTGGGTGCACCCAAAATCAAGAAGAAAAGTCACTTGTGGTTTTGGAAAGGCACAAGAAGGGTATCAGATGGATTGTTTTAGACATTCGAGTCATAGGTTGGAAGATTTACATTTTATATGTTAGCTTAGTTATGGTATGTTTGTATTTTTCATTAGTCTTATATAGTCTTTTCCATGAAAATTTACTTTCCTTAGAAATAGACATGCATGACGGTTTAAGTCTTTATAATTGTCTTAGTAACTTTCTTGAGGCGAAATCCTAGGCAGCATAGGAATCTAAATATGATTTAGGCACATTTTCTTTGGATCGTTTGAGCTTTTCAAGCCTACCATATGAATTTAACCATTGAAACCTTAGTTTGAGCCATATAGCCTATTTTATTGTTACTTACCTACATAATAAGCTACCATATTGTCATCTTTTTAAAATTTTACTCTAGCTTTCACCAATATTAGCTATACTTTTCTTGGTGAGTAAAATTCGGGGGAGAATTCAGAAAGATGTAAAGATTCAAGAAAAAAGAGAAAAATCTCTACTCGAGTTTTGAGATGTATTGTTGAGTATAAGTTTCAAATTAAGTTTGGGGTGTTAAAACCCATTAGTAGGAATATTATAACCTAAAAAGATCCAAGACAAAGTTAGAGTTAAGATGAATTAGCCTAAAAATCACTTCTCTTTATCCCTACCTAGAGCCTAGCCCCATTACAACCTTATAAAAGACCTACTGATTTTGATAATTATGTCGACCATATTAGTGGAGAGAAATTACTAAGTGCAACATATGAAGACCAATAATTAAACCTTAGGATTGTTTTGTCTAATTAGATAAGGAAAATTTGTTGAATGGTGAATTTTATATATGACTTTGGAATGCATGCAAACTATGACTAATGATAGCATTTTCTTTTACTTAAAAACAGATTTTGAAATAATATTTGCTTGTGAGCGCTTTATTAGTACGAAGAGATTGTGAGCATAAATTTGTTGCTGCATGATTATGTGAAAAAATTATTCTTTGTCAATATTGTGGAAGATTGCGCTAATTTTTTTCTTTGCATGAAACATTACTCAGGATTAGCAATGGATTAAGTTTGGGGGTGTGATACGTCTAAAATATATAGGTTTTTCAAGCACCTTTTTAAATATAATCTATGCAAATTTCGAGTATATGGACAGCTAATTGAGTCATTTTTTTTCATATTTAGACATTGGGCATAATGTTAGTGAAGTGTGTAATTTTATGAAATTTAGTATTAATTCTACATAATTTTACTATTTTATGCTACATTAATTTTTACTCAATTTGCTGCAATTGGATCACTAAATTAATTCATGTGGAAGTCAATAAAAACACACATGCATGTGATGCAAAAGAAAAACCCACTTCATGTGTACGGCTAGAGGATGAATTGGGCTCAGAAATATTGCCTTGACCCAGCTTAAAGATGGTTGCTAAAGAGAATTAAGTTGCTTCTTAATTGGGTCACCAAAACTGCCCAACAAAGGGAAAAGAAGCCTAAATTCGGAAAGCCATCAAGAGCAAACCAAATTAGCTTTGGGATAATTAAATTGAAGGCCCTGGCACTTGTGAAAAAATCAGCCCCCAACATGAGCCTTGATTGCCTTCCAACCCATGCCATGAATCAAGGGAGAATCAGTCATCAAATCAAATAACCACCAACCTCCCATCCCAATTTCATGTTCGACCAAGCAAGGGAGCAATCCAAGGGATCCCTAAGCTATTATTAGAAAAATCTCATGCCACTCCTCTACTATAAATACCACCCTTCATCTCCCATTTTTATCATTGCACACATCCCTCAACTCTTACCTTTTTTTTCCTCTCTTCCACACAAAAGCCCTCCATTTTCCCTCTTCCCTTTACCTAGCATTTCCCTTGAGAAAAACTCTCTTGGCTTTTAAAATTTCTAACCTAGCCTAAACTTTATGGCTAGATTGAGAAAGCTACATTAGCCACCGAAATGGATAAGTTAACTTACATTACTTTTCAAGACCTTAAATGAACTCATTTTAGAGAAAAATCATAGTTGTACTTTAAGTTAGTTTAAAAATATTCATTTATTAGGTCATTTATACTTTAGATTCATCTTATTATTGACAATGTTTTTTTAGAAAACTCGTTTGTTCGTCGCTTTACTTTGTTAAAACTTGATGGTCACTAATGTAGCGGAAAAAAAACCATTATTCATATTACTTTGGAAATCTAGTTGCCTTATCGATTTGTTTTTTTTTTTCAAAAACAATTCCTTTGAAATGCGGCGGATATTAGGGAACAATGTCACAGTTTACTTAAGCCAGCTATCATGCATTTTTCGGTTATTATGCTTGAGTAATCCATGCATGGAAAAATCCCCAAATGAAAAGTAACCAAGACACAAACTAGAAATAATTAAAAATTGCAAACCAAAACCAATAGAGACTTAATAATACTTATTAAAAATAGTCCGAGGTCCAAGGTGATTCTCTGTATGCCAGGTCTGGTCCTAGTTTCGAGGTTTACCTAAAAAGTTAAACATTATAGAGGAGTAAGCTTATGAAAGCTCAGTGTGAGTCGAACAGTTATTTAAATAGACATAGATATCAAATACAATGAAAAATATTAACATTAATAGAAGAACACAAAACCATCATTGGAATTTATATCATTTACATAGTCATTATCAAATTGATGCCAAACGGTGTATGAGCATGGCGTGATGCAAATGGAACAAAGAAAAATTTCCTACCCAAACTATCCACTGCACACCATAAATTCCTCAGAACCCGTCTGCCAAACTCCAACGAATGCAAGCAGATCTCGATGTGGTAAAACCACCAAATGAACATAATTGCAGAAAATTTTCCATTTAACAAATAAATGCGATAAAATCACCAATCTCCACAATACTCTTGGTGTAGTGCACTGACTACGAATAATGGCAGACTTAATATGCCGCTGAATCTCCATGGAACTCCTCTGTCAACCACAATAACAATCTCACCCCCAACACACATGCAAGATGTCATACAACCTTATACATAGTCATGAATTCAATACTTTCACATTTATTTGGCATGATCAACACGCCCTCATATTTTTAAATAATTTTAGTAAATAGGATCATTTATCAAACTTTCAATTCACCATTAAGATGGTGTCGTTCAACATATTACAATCTCATATAACTTACAATTCTTTTCCAAGTGCATGTATAAAAATCTTTCGAATATTTCATAGCAAATCATTCATACAAATATATCATGCATACCTCATTCTCATTTAGAATCATGTTATACATGCCATCAACATACACCATATTAACTAATCATCCACAACAATATCAATCACACAATTATTCAGTCATTCTCACATTTTTGCTAACATGTCAAACAGTTAGGGCTCAAAACATACTTGGTTCGGCCACTTACAATTTAATTACTTATCCATTTAGCCAAGCCCAACCAGAAATCTTAGTCATCAACTATATCATTTAAAAATAACATCAAAACATTAAAGTTAACAAGATAGGACCAACACCTTAATTACACTCTATTGCAGCACACTAGCGAATCTTGTTGTTTCTCTAATAAACTTTAAAATGAACCTAAATTAAAAAAAATCATCATTTAAATAAATTAATATACCACTTAAATAGCCCCCAATCACCCTCTTATGGTTTCAACCCAACCATTACAATTATAACGATTTTTCAAATCCAAACTAGTTAGGTTTCTTACATTGGTTTGATGCGAATCGTGTGCGTGAACGTCTATCGCTTCATTGTTGATATAGGGCATTTAAGTTGGCACCTAACACACATAAATACTGAAAAATCAGAAGCTAATCCAAGATTAAAATATTTAATTGGATCTCTAAACATTTTACCCAACATTTAATCGAAAACTACACAATAGCCCATAATCAACCACACTTATGCTTCTCGAATTGTCAGATCTGAGTCGTCGATTGATCAAGATTGACTTTTCCTAAATTAAACATGATTAAAGGATGATTAGGAAGGTTCCAAGAACCCAAGATATTTCTAGAAAAAGGCGGGAAATTTTAAACAAACAGAAGCCCCATTTTCTAGCCTTTAGGCACACATATCACCGCCAACGGTGGCCAATTTGGGGCTGATTTGAAATCATGTTTAAATTTACTTGGAAGGCTGGAAAAATACCCATTAAATTTTTAAAAATCAACCCAATTCTAGATCTGGAAAATTGGGTGTTTTATTGAAATATCCATTAAGAAAAACAAAAGAAAATGGCACTTACTCAAGCAAGAAGATATGAGCGGCAATGGAGTTCTTTTAGGGGCATCGATGGAGGCTGATCTTGAATGCTAAAATTTAAAATTTAAGGCTAGAAATTTTATGATAAAATGAAAGTAAGAATAGGAAAATAATGGTGCAAGAACCCATTGCAAAAAGAAGAGAAATTGATGGTGAATCTTGCTGGCTTGGGCGACAACACACAAGGGAATAAAGAAAGAAAATTGAAGAGAAAAGAGGAGAGGAAGAGGGTGAACGACTAAGGTAGGGAAATTTGACTTAAAGGCTAAAAAATATAAGAGAAAGTTGATTTATACCTAGGGTTCAGGGCTTGGGTGGCACAAAATAAAGAGAAGGAGAAATTTTAGCAAAAATTAAGCTATTTTGGAATGGAAGAGAATCAAACTTGAGGCTTTAATCTAATTTCCATGCTTTCTCATTTTTTTAACCACTGGGATTTCTCATCATTCTTGAAATAATTTTACAATATTTATTTTAAAAACAATGCGTATCACATACTAGTGTCTGATACAAAATTTTTAAAATACTAAAAATAGTGTGATGGAAGGGATTTGAACTTGAGTTTCAAAGAACGTTTCACTAACACTTAACCAACAAACCAATACCTCATTTATTTCCTAAAAATATACTAATAATCTCAAAAATTAGTGCATGACCACTCTCTCTCGATTCACAAACCCAATTCTACTAACCCTCAATTTTTGGGATGAGACATGATCAGCTACCTTGAGAAGCAATTTGCGAAGGAGCAATCACAAGAATTGGAGGAAGCCACCACGATCAATCTTCGGAGAACTTTTGAAATCATCAAGAGTTCCTTCTTCCTTATTTTTTATTTTTGTTCTTAGTTATTCAAATATGTTTGCAAATTGTTTTATTGTTTTTTCATTAACAATGATAACTTAATTTAGGTTGGAATGATGTTAATAATTTGATAAAATTCATTTGATTCATGTTTATGATGTTCTGTGCCTCAGTTGTTCATATTTTCAATTAAAATCATTTATGTATTTCATGCATTAAAATATGTTTGAATGCATTAGAATTAGTTTATTATCCTTACCATATGTCAATTAATGGGCATAATAATTGGAAGGTGCCTGTTTAATTTAGATCCTGGTCCGATTAAATTAAAGGTTCGTAATAACTCAGGAGAGCTCTATTACTTTGCATAATTTCAGGTTTGTGTGGTTAAATTGTTTCAAACCGACTCCGTCCCTATTACTTCTCATGAATTCTAAGTAATCCTTAGTAAAATATGGACATAGAAATATACATGTTTTTCTAAGTATAATATTTCGAAAGAACTTATATCAGATTCCAAGTTAATGAATGATCGAGTTGCCATGGAATTTTTCCGGAATATTGTTAAATATGATAAGAATGAATTGAGTCAATTGTTGTAATTATTCTAGCTTATTCATGTTATTGTTGTTAAAATTGTGAAATTGCTGCTAAACCATCACCTTGCATTTTATTTCATCTCATTTGCATTTAGGTTAATTTGCATCTAGTTAACTAATTATTAACATCTATCATCCCAAATTATTGTGTTTCTTTACCAACTTGTGAATAGTAATTTTACAATTATTGATTTAAATACAGTCCCTATGGAGACGATAACTCTTTTGCTTACTTGTTACATGATAACGATTATGTACACTTGCACATTCCGTCGCGAACCAACGTACGCCATTGAGAGTCTTATCATTACACGCCAAGAGCGTTTCCTTCCATAGTTCACCATGAAAATAGTTCTATTAGTGTGTGCCATAAAGGCATTCTTTTCAGATATCGCCACAGAGGTTGCAAAGGCTTTCATTTCCTAACATGTTTACGATATGGATTTTCTTAGACTCATGTTATGTGAGGTTTGCCCATTATCATCCTAGGACATGCAGAGAACCCCATTGGGTAATCACCATCCTTTAGGTCCATTTGGAAGGTGTCATGGCCATGGGATTTTCTTTCAAGATTCATATCAGAAATAGTATTTTTAGTCCCGGTGGACCTCTTTAGACTCCACTGCAGTGAACTGACACAAACTTACTTGATAGACTCTTCATGCACTGACATTGCTTAAGACTCAACACTTTAAGTCACTAATTATACACTTCATCGCATACATTTCAGATGTGTCATAATGCCATACTCAAACTTCACATACTTAACATTTCAGACTCATATGAACTATATACATGTAAACCCCAGCAAACACTCAGACTATACACTTCTAGTTTCTATTTCATAGTTTAAACGATTACCATGGACGTATATTGAATGAACAGTATACATGCAAGAGTCAGTATGTAGACTTACCTAACAAACATGGATAGTAGTTTGAAATCCAGATCCAACCTTCATCAAGATAATGCAGCAATCACTACTTATAAAATATAGGAACCCCATTAAAACTCATTTGAATAGCCTTACCATCATCTCAAACCCATATGACCATACAAAGCCTTACTTCTTCATCTTACTATTCATGCACTCCTATAGACCTACTCTTTCATAGCACAACATGCAGAGTCATTAAACTTAATGGACTAATCACTGAAAAAATTAGGGATCTCAACTTTAGCTTAAAGAAATGCCTTCGGTTCCTCAAGCCTTAGATAACCATATTTTTTAAGAAAGAAGAAGAGAACTCCTCTTTCCCAAACTTGAATATCTATTATTATAATCTAGGTTATTATTGGAACTTGACAAAAGTTGCATCATTATTGAATTGTCTTATCAAAAGGTCTACAACTTTCAAGAAACCCAATTGAGTATCTCCTTATCTCTTAACTATCCTGGTCCACATTCAGTTAGTTCCTAACCAGCTTACCCTGCAACTTAACTTGTATAGTACTGTAACCTCCCAAACTCGACCTAGACATTATGACTAGATTGAGAAGGCTACATTAGCCACTGAAATGGCTAAGCTAACTTACGTTACTTTTTAAGACTTTAAATAAACTCATTTTAGAGAAAACCGTAGTTGTACTTTGAGTTATCTTAAAAGCATTCATTCATTAGGTCGCGTATGCTTAGGATTCATTTTATTGCTGACAGTGTTATTTTAGAAAAATTGTTTGTTTATTGCTATTCTTTAAAAAAAACTTCGAGTTAAACTAATGCAGCAGAAAACTCATTTTTCAAGTCATTTTGGAAAATTAGTTGTCTTATCAATTTGTTTTTCAAAATTAGTTCCTTTGCAATGTAGTGGAAACTAGGGAACAATATCAAATTTTACTTAAGCTCAATATCATGCATTATCCAGTTATTATGCTTGAGTAATCCATGCATGCAAAAATCCCCAAAAGAAAAGTTACCAAGCCATAGACCAGAAATAATTAAAAATTACAAGCCAAAACCAATAAAGACTTAATAATACTTAATTAATAAATAATAACTCGAGGTCCAAGTCGATTCTCAAAATGTTGAGTCCGGTCCTAATTTTGAGGTTTACTTGAAAAGTTAAACACTATTAGGGGGTGAGCTTATGAAAAGCTCAATGTGAGTCGAATAATTATTTAAACGGGCAAAAACATCAAATACGGTGAAACATATTAGCATTAATAGAAGAAAACAGAACCATCACAGGAATTTCATGTCATTACATAGTCGATATCAAATTGATGTCAAACAGTGTATAAGTATAGGACATCATTCATTTGAGCAACAATCATTAATTTCGATACCATTCAATACAACACAATACAAAAAATATCATAAATCAACAACATTTGAATATGTCATGAGCATGATGCAATGTAAAAAAGGTTCCTACCCATACCATCCGCTACACACCACGAGTTCCCCAAGACCTGTCATCCGAACTCCAAAACATTATGAGCATAGCTTGATGTGGTAAAACCACCAAATAATTAATAATGCAAAAAATCTGTCGAATATCAAATAATGCGATACAATTGCCAATAACATATAAAATGCGATAAAATCACCAATCTCCTCGGTACTCTAGGTGCAGTGCACTGACTACGAATAATGCGGACTTAATATGACGCCGTTACTCCACGGAACTCCTCCGTCAACCACAAAATCCCAACCCAATGCATATACAATATGTCACACAATCTCATACATAATCATATCTCAATACTTTTCACATTCATTGGACATGCTCAGCATGTCCTCAAAAATCACATACTTTCAGTAAATGGAAACAGTGTTCCAATCTTTCAAATTACCATTATGTTGGTATCAATCAATATCGTTCAATTTCACATACTTTATGGGTTTTCATTGTGCATAAATAACACCCTTTTCAGTACACAATATAACAAATATCTCATGCGTTTAAATGATACATAAGCTTAATATCTGAACACATTATATCATTTAGTCAAACATTCTCATATCTCATAACTCAAATAAGCAATTACAAACTCAGTCAAACATCCATACTATCGAACTAGCAATTTTGCCAACATGTCAATCTTTTAAGGCTCAAAACATACCTAGCTCGGCCACTCACAAAATCAATAATTTTGATATTAATACAATCTAATCAGCAAGCTAATTTATCATATATAACATGATATTTAACATTTTCAAACAATTTTATAAGTTTAGGACCCACACCTTATTTTTCGCTTCCTCCCAGCACACTAGCGAATCTTCCAATTTTCCTAAATAATTCCTTAAACGAACCTATACCAAAATTCACTATAAATTAAATAAATTTACCATTAAACAAGCCCCCAAACACCCACTTATGAGTTCAAACCAATTGTTGAAATTATAACTATTTTATGAATCCAAACTAGTTGATTCCTTATATTGTATCGATGCAACCCGCACATACAATTGTTCTTCGCCTTTACAGATAATTTGGGGTGTTTGGATCAGCACCTTCAATAATACATTGGAAAATCAGTAGCTAATTAATGATTAAGTTTCTTCATTTAATCAATTCATAACCTTTACCCAACAACTATGTCGAAATAACAAACTAGTTACCCTTAATTGCACTTACACTTCACGATTTGTGGAATCTGAATTGCCAATTGATCAAGAACGTTTTTACCTAATTGAAATGAGTTTAAAATCTGATTAGGAGGGTTCAAGAACTCAAAATAATGCTGGAAAAATATAGGCAAGAACCAAGAAACAAAACAGCCCCCTTTCTTGCAAATAGGCGCATGCACCACCACCCATGGTGGCCAAAATTGGGGCTAAATTTTAAAATAGTTTGAGATCCCATTAAATTCTAGAAAAATACCTTTTAAATAATTTAAAATCCCCCAAATTCTAGATCTAGAAATTTAGGCTTTTAATGGATAAGATTAATTAAGAAATTGAAGAGAGAAGAGACCTTACCCAAGCTAGTTGAGAGAAACGGCAATGGCAATTTCTTGGCAATGTTCGAGATCGATATTGGAGTTCAAGATTTCAGATTTGGGGCTAATTTTAATGAGGAAAAATGACAGCAATACGGTGGAGAATATGTTAACAAATCTTGTGGCAAAAAGAAAATGAAAAAAAAGAGAAAGAGATGGTAAAACTAGGTGTAGGCGACGACAACAATGGATGAAAGGAAAAAAATTAAAATTAAATAGAAGGAAAGGAGGAGAGGAACGGCTAGAGCGATGAGGAGAAGGATTAAAGGCTGATTATTAGTAAAAATTTAATATTTATACCTAAGTTAACTAGGCTTGGATGTCCCACACATTAAAACAAGGGGTTTTTGTCAAAAAAATTAAATTATTTGCATGGGGAGGGAATTGAAATTAGGACCTCAAGGATAAATTTACTAATGTTTAACAATCAAACCAATAACTCATTCTTGATAAAATTTGAAATATTTATTTAAAAAAATAAGGCATGTCACATACTAGGGCTTAAGGCAAAATTTGTAAAATAATAAAAATAATATGAGAGAAGGGATTTGTACTTGGGTTTCAAGAAATGTTACATTAACACTTAACCAACAAACCAATACCTCATGTATTTCCTAAAAATTCATAGATAATTTAAAAAATTAAGGCATGATTGCTCTCTCTCGATTCACAAACCTGATTCTACTAACCCTCGATTTTTGGGATGTTACAAGTACCATAGTTAAGGGGCACACTATATCTCTAACGTGCACGCATACTCTCAATACCATTTTACTTGGCCGCTGGTCTTATTCCAACTAATATAGTCACCTGATAGGGAACCTTTATTAACTTAACAACATAACTGTATACACTCGCTTTATACGCTGAAAGATGCACTTGGGCAAAGCCTACTCCTCCAATCATACTGCCTTAGGACTATACGCCAAACCATGTACCCGCCAGAATCGGGGTGTTACAATACTTTTTACTTTTTTTAGTTTAATCTTTAAGATATTTATACAAATTTTCAAGATAGAATTGTTATTTTACCTTTATTTAAACTCATAATAAATGTTAAAGTAATCCATATTTAATTATATTTTCAATATAATTTAAAGTTTTTAATTTAACCAATAAGTAATATCTTATTAATTTTAAAAAAATTAAGTTGAGATTAATTTTCTTATCGGACAAATAAAAACACAAAGAGAGGCATACACAAAATTTGCAATATATAAAGAGGTGTGTTGCTACAAGATAGATGCATATGAAGCATTTATTTTATAACTAAAAATAATAATATTATTTAATACATTGATAATATCATTAAGGAATAACTTACATTAGAATGATCCTAAAATTTAGGTTTTAGGTATCAATAATTTTTCAAATCATCAAATTTTAAAGATATAAAATTATTATTATACACTCATCTCAGTAGAGAAATTATTTTATAGACCCTTCCCATCACATTATTTATGGTCCCTTTCACATTATTTAATGACATTTCAATAATTTTTTCCATGTCATTGACACATAATTTTGGTAAATTTTTACCTTGAACCCCAAACCCCAAACCCCAAACTCATTAACCATGACTCCAAACCCTTTAACCTTGAACCCAAACCTTAAACCCTAAACCCAAAGCCTAAACTCAAACCTTGAACCTTAAATCATGAACTCAAACCCTATACCTCAGGGTTTGGGTTTAAGGTTTAGGGTTCAGGGTTCAAGTTCAAGGTTCGGGGTTCAGGGTAAAATAATTATCAAAATTATGTGTCAATGACATAGAAAAAATTGCACAAAATTATTATTTTTTAAAAAATTGATTGCACAAAAATAAAAAATATTAACTTATTAAAAAACAAAATGATTAAAATTTATAAAAGAAGAAAATATGTTTGTTTATAATTTAAAAATTAATTATTTTAAGTAATTTAATTAAAGTTAAATTAAGTTGGAGAAGATATTAGATATAGATGAGTGTATAAGAATACTTTGTTATCTTTAAATTTTAATGACGTAGCACATTTTATTGATGTCTAAAACTATTGATGTCTAAAACTATGTCTTTTAGGATAATCCTAATATAATTTATTCCCATATTATTAATTTTTTACATCAATTTTGTAGAGATTAAAAATTTAAAATTGAAAAATAAAAAATCTAAATCTAAATCTAAAGTATGTCCATCTTTTAAACTTAGCAAATCAAACATATATATATATATATATATATGGCGGAGGAGCTCAGCTTTGGTAGTGGCAGAGGTTTGTCTTTAGGAAAATGAAGAGAGATCAATATAAGAGTATGATTAGCCTCAAGAAATTCGTTAGTGTCTTGATGGGTGTTTCCAAGCGAAGACGATTCTAAGATTGAGTACAAGAAAAATGGAGATGGTGATAATGATGTGCTGCATCGAGTTGTGGTAGACTCCAAAGATGAGCAAAATCTGGAGCACCATTTGATCCACACTGAACCACGCGTGGATTCCTTCGACGTCGAAGCTTTCGAGTCCATACCACACATAGAAGTGACTACGCACACATAGAAGTGACTACGAAGTACAATGTTGTTTTGTTTTATGATTTAGGGCACGTTTGGTTCGCTGTATTGGATTAGAGGTGTATTGGATTAGAGGTGTAATGGAATAGAGGTGTAATAGCAAATCAACTGTTTGGTTGAATGTAATGGAATAGAGGCGTAATAGTAATCTTGTGTTTGGTTGAATGGAATAGAGGTGTAATAGCATAATGGAAAAAAACTAAAATGACTAGAATACCCTTAGCATAAATTTATTTTGGTAAATGATTATTGTTATTGTTATTTAAATTTTAATAAGATTATTATTATCAATAATAAATAATTTAATCATATTTAAACATAATTATTATTAAATATATTAAATATATTATAATTAAAATATATAAATTAATAAAATTCTTAATAATTAATATTCTTATATGAATTTACTCAAATCATAATATATGATACTATAAAAGATAATTTGAAATGATTAATATTAAATATATTTTAATTAAAATATATGATTTAATAAAATTTAAAATAATTATAACTAATAAATTATCTTATATGAATTTGTATAATTTAAAATTATTATTATTATTACATATAATTTAATAATAATATATAATTTCATAAAATTATTGATAATAATTTTTCTTATATGAATTTATACAATTTAAAATAATTAATATTAAATATAATTTAATAATGATATATAATTTCATAAAATTCTTAATAATAAAATGTTCTTATATGAATTTACTAAAATCAAAATATAACTTGAGAATTATATTACGCATAAACATAATTAACTTATATTAAGAAAATGTTAGATGAAAATGAAATTCTACATCATAATCCATATGTTATATAGTTTTACAACATCAAAAAGTTTGAACATCGATTTTACTTAATTAAACCAAAAAAAAACTTTAATGAGAAAAAATTCCAAAAGATCTAACTCGCAAAAAGAAATAAAATATCCAACTGTTTTACTTAATTAATCGATTGCTTTGCGTTGAGATCTTATTTATCTTTCAATTTCGAGCTAAAATGGATCAAGAGTCTTGAATTGAATTCCTCGTTCATGAAAAGTATAGCGAGATTCTTGAAGTTACCAAAACAATTAAATTAAAATACGTTATTTAAAACAAATGGCGACAATAGATCAAACGATGCCATTACCTATTAAGTGCTTAAAGAACACCATATCCTCGAAAAACAATACATTAGAAAAACTAGAATTCCATCTTGTCTTAAAAGTTCCCAACAACATGACATGACATGAAATGAATAAACACCATTTAAAAAGAGATGTTCCTTCCCTTCTTGTCGCCACCAATTTCAAAATGCTTGCACCTCTGCAACAACACAAGACACAAACACCAACACATTAGCTCATCAAGCAAACACATTGGTCAACAAAGGGTTTTCTCAATGCACAAACCTTGATTGGATCTTTGGGATACATGCTTGCAACCACGGCATTGCGACCTCGGACAATCTTCTTGGTGGTCTTGGCCTATTCAAACCATACAATGCCATTAATATTAAATAACATGCTAGGAGTCTTGAGAAATAGCAATGATCAGAATGACAAAATGAGTTAACACTCCTTACTAACTAGTACCAGAAGATGCAGCATAAGATATTAGATCCTCTCTCGGTGTATCGAGAAATAGCAATAACTAAACATCCTTTACTAACTAGTATCAGAAGATTCAGCATAAGAATTCTAGATATTTTGGTTATATAACTAAACACCAAGCAAGATATAAAAGACAAGTGAAGAGGAATTACCTTCTTGTGGAACACTAGTTTGGTCGACCACCATAACTTTGATTTTTTAAGCAAATTTCTACCGCATTTTAATGCCAATTTGATGTTTTTAACCAACGCCATTAAACATTTACAAGAAAAAGAGAGAGTCGTTTGTTATTAATAATAACCAATTAAATAATCATGCAGAGCTTAGTTACACAATATTTATTGCGTCATTAGGGAATATATTGACCTAAGCAAACCTTGTATTCATCAAGCTAAGGCAGAAGATATCTATGGATTAATTTCAACCCCATAGTGTGGCATTGAAAGGGTTCTGAGCATGTTAATAGACTGATTTGATTATTGATGCAAGAACGAAAATGATAAGAATCGGGTTGAAAAGCGGTAGTATAATCCATGAACAAGCAATGAATGTGAATCCCATCTTTGCGAAATGTAATAAGACCATGTTTTTGCATGGGATAAGCAAACCAGATAGCATACATAAACCTTAAGACACAACATTGCAACAAAGGATAATCATCTAGGCCTATTGAACAGAGGTTTGATTCTACAAGAATGAACATGGTGCAACTTTACGACAAAAACTTGATTGCGATTTCAAGTCGCATATAAAGCAAGCAAAGAAGCGAATTGGGTTCTAATGACCATAGTGCGGTGTCATAGTGAACATGTAGAAAGCTTCATAGCTTCCAACTTCATCCGGGTTCGAAAATTAACGACCTATTGAAAAAACATGCCTAATATGCCACAAAAGTGAGAACCCTATAGGCCTAGACTAAGGTCATGCAACCGAAAATTGCAATAGAAGAAGTTTGAAACCTATACTAGATGATAAGATAAAACCGATATACGATTTGTACGAACAGCAACGTATAAACAAGTCATCAAGTGAAAGCATTACAAATTGTTCTCTATCAGCAGACATGAAAACTTGCTCTAATGAAAGCATTGTTGCAAACGGTTTAAACACGAAAATAGAATATTCGTTGCAACCCCATGGTACAAATATGTTTCAAACAAAACCGAATAGTAAATGGGGAACAGATTTTGTCTTGCAATGAACATGTAAGGCATATATCGAATCGACGTAAATGACATAATGTATGAATTATGATACAATATAACAAAGGATAAGCAAAACAAAGGATAACCAAAGTAACATGAATACAAACAAGCAAAATAGAAGCAATTCATTCAAACTTAAATGGAAATAATTTAGCATATATCATCTATGCTAGTTGACCAAATGGAAATAATTTAGCATGTCAGAGGAGAGGACCTAACATTCTTTAGGGCCTAAGATGAAACTTAAATGATATATGACTATGCATGCCAGGAATTTTAACATTATTTCTACTTTTATGTTACTAAAACCTTGTCCCTCAGAGAATTTTGCTCTTTTGATCAGGTGACGGAAAGTAAATTAGATCAGTCCCAGCCTTTAGAAGACAATTCTAACTCAATTTCAAATAATGGAATGAACTAAATCGAAATTTTAAACTAAATAAATTAAAAACACTAATCGGGAAACATAGATAAACATCTGAAGCGTAGAAATTAAAGGAAAGGAGACAAGGTATTCTCACTGGTAGTAGAGGCGTAGGCGGCGGTGCTGGAAGTTCAAATCTGTGAAAGTGATGAAATTTTTGGGTCCTGATAAAATAAAGAGCAAAAACGTATGAGAAGATGGAGCTGAGGGCAAAAATCAGTTTTAAGTTTACCTCTGCAATCAATGGAAGGGAAACGTCGGAGAGGATGAAGCTTGATGAGGGCAGAAAAAGATTACCTCCCTTCCCGCTACTGTTTCTCAGTCGCTGCAAGAAGCGGAAGAATGGTGAAGCCCTTTGGCTGTCAGCGTACCTTTGGCTGGAAGAAGATGAAGGCGAATCGATTTGGCTGGAAGAAGATGTGAAAACGTGAAGGTGAATCGATTTGGCTTGATTTGAGGATATGAAATCGACGGGAAATTTTTGGGGAGAAGAAGGCAGGCTATTTTGGTCTCAAAATTAAAGAACAAAACGGTGAATAGCTATTACAAACTAAAAGTCAGGAATACCTATTACAGCTGCTGAGGGAATAGGCAAGGAATAGCAAAACCTCCGATTTGGTAAACGGTGAACCAAACGGCGTATTGGGTGGGGCCACCGAATCGGGGTGTAATGGATTAGCCATTACACCCAACCAAACATGGTGTTAGAATATTAGACACGCATTTGTAGATACAACTCCATAAATATGCTTGGATTTTTATATATATTTATTAGCATATTATAATAAAATTGAATATATAAATTGATATTTGATTTTAATAGATACAACTCCATAAATGTGCACAGATTTTTAATCATTTTATTATTTTAATAATTATTTAAATACACAATATTTTTCTAGTATTATTTATATTAATACGCATGTGTATAAACATGTACACAATATATTTTAGTTAGATATTATATATATTTATCCATATATAAATTTTAGGTATTATTTATATTGAATATTGTTGGGGATAAACCCAATTAAGTAACAAACAAATAAAATAACGAAAAAATTGAAAAAATCGAACACAAGTATTTTACATGGAAAAACCCCTCCGAAGAGGATAAAAAACCATGAGTAAAGATAATTTCACTAAAACGGCAAAAACGAAGAGTACAAAAAATGGAGATAAAACTAAAACCCGAAACTCGAAATAAGAACCCTCAAAACATAAACACAAAATTCTCTAAAAGCTTGTAAAAGCTAATACCTAAATGTGTCATGGGTTATATTTCTAGGGTGGAGAAATAGTTTTTTATAGGCTAAATTTATAGGTCAAATAATATTAAAATAACCTACACTAATCAGAGTTTAAGTGAGAAACTAAAAATAGAGTTTAACTGGGAGAAGAAAATCCGAAAAATACGAGGCATAACTCCACAAATCCCACCACGGGCTTATCTCGAACTTTGCAGGATATTAACTGAGTCGAAGTTGTGTTTAAAAGCTGGAAGTCTTTTAGTCTTCGACTTGTGCACTACCAAATCAAAACTGACCCAAGTCTGATTTTCCACGAACACAATGCCCCATGTTTTCAAAACCTACATCCAAAAGAGAATCTCTCTTATATGAAATGGTCATACCTTTTTCCCTCCTATGACCAAGTTCTCTCCACTTCAAACTAGTCGACTTCGACTCCTCACCAGACTCAACCTCTCTATCTGGAGGTATTGTAATGACCCAAAATTCACAAGTACCGAAAAAGTACATTATCAGGCCTCCGTCTTAGTAAACTGAGTCATAAAAAAATTATTTGAAATAATTATGAGCTTATTTGAGTGCTTAATTAGGTATTAATTGGGTTAATTTAGTTTAATTAAGAGAAATTAGGAAAAATGATTAAATTGAATTAGGGTAAATTTTGAATTATAGATTAATAGAAAATAAAAAGGATTAAAATGACAATTAAGCCATTAACAAGAAATGAGGCAAGACATAAGTGATAAAAATCTTAGATTTTTATGTTTTACAAATATTATTTTATTATATAATATAATATAATATATTTATTATATTATATTATATTATATTATATTATATTATTATATATTAAATAACTAAATAGATGACAAGCGTATGGTAAAGATTAAAGACAAGTGTAATAGTAATAATTATATAGGTACACTTGTAATAAAAATAAATATATGCTTAAATAATAAGTAAAAGATTTTTTATATAATATATTATTATTAATATTATTAGTTAAAATAAAAGAAATAAAGTAAAGTAAGTAAAATAAAAAGATAAAGAAACAAAAGAAGAACAGAAAAGAAACAGAGAAAGAGACGAAAACAGGGGAAGAAAAAGGGAAAGAAAAGACAAGGAGAAAATTGGGATTTTAAAGCTTCAAGTTTAATTGGTAAGCTAAATTTAGCCATTTTCTCTTAATTTTGATGTTTTAGAAGCTTTAAAACAAAGTTTTGTTGAAATTAAGTGGAGGTTATGGAAGTTCATAGGTTTTTGAACATTATTCATTTTGAACAAGTTGTTAAATTAGGGGTTTAGTTGATAGAATTTCTAGTTAGAATAGATAAAAGATTGAATTGTAAACTAAGTTATAAGTTTTACATAGTTGGGATTAAGTTATAAAAGCCTTAAATTTGGGTTTAATTATGAATATTGAATAGTTGAGTTAAATATGGCAAGAAATTAAGTAGAAAAGAAGTATGAATTAAGTTAGAAAAGTAAGTAAGCTTAGTTAGAATTAAATTGGGAATAAGTAGGAATTGAATAAAATTTAATTATTTTTTAATGTTGTAATTAATAGTGAAAATAATTATTATTTTCGTAGCTAACAAGGAAAACGAGGCATCGGCATCCAAAGGAAAAGAAAAGATCGTTGAGGAGTAAACGCATATTCTGGGTTTGTATTACTATAACTTAATCTATTTAATAAATGCTATATTGAAATTGTATTCATGGGACAATTAAAGTAAGGTAAGTAATAACATTTGAAATTAAGTAAGAATATGTGTGAATATTGAATTATATGTGAATTGAAATAATAGATGTTTTGAATTGTTTGAATATTTGAAATTGTTGTGGAAATGAATTCAAAATTGGAAAAGTAAAATAATACCCTATTAACTTATCGGACTAGATTGGTTACAAATGGCATGCCATAGGATTTGTGATATGATGAAGAGATTTGTAGTTCGGCCGAGAAGATGATTCTGTTATTATATGCTTTGGTTTATCCGAAGAGGCATCTAATGGCTTATTGGTGTGTTTGGAAGGATATGATATACTGGTGTGTTATGGAGGATTTATATTATTCCGGGTGTGATTAGGATGGATATTCTGGTGTGTTTGGGTATAATCCATGTATCTGTCAGAATCCGAGCCTTGTTAATAGGGTAAATAATTGAAATGAAAATTGATTGATTTGGCACTATTGAAAAGTACGAGAAAGAATGTATGAGTTAAATTATGGATTGAATTAGTATGTAAAATATATATATGAATTTAAGATTTATGAAGTCATATATAAATATGTATATTTAGTTGAAGTGATTTATAAAACTTATGGTCGAGGTTTGAAATTTTATTATTAAATAGTTTACTTTATAGTAATACCACTGAGTATGAAATACTCAAATGTCTGATTGTTTCCGTCTGTGAGTTATAGAATTCAAATCTTGAACCAAATCCAAAACCGGACTTGACTTGACAAATTTTGGTGTTGTATATTTTCTTTTGGTAATGTGGCATGTACATAGGATGTGTATAAATGTTATTATGTTTTGAATATAAATAATTAAAATGTTAGTATTATAAGTCTAAGAATTATAATGAAAAAAGTTTATCCATTTCAATTTAATTAGTACATTGATAAATTTAAATTGATATTAAGTTGATTGAGTTTGATTAGAAGATATTTAGAATAGAAAATGAGAATGTGAAATGAATTGGTTGAATTAGTTATGTTGGGAAATGATATGGTTTTATTTGTAGGGGGTGTTATGTAAAAATAAGCAGAAATGCTGTCGAAATTTTTTCAAAAATTATAAAAAAAATTGGAATATTCGAACAAGTTCTGATTTTTTATATATGTTTTGGGGTTTGAGAGTCCATTATATGGATTTTGTTATTAAATTATATTCCGAATGTTTTTTGATTTATGAATTATTCTAAGTTGTCTGATAAGTTTGGTAATGCCTCGCAACCCTGTTCCGGTGACGGTTCGGGGCTAGGGGGTGTGACAGGTATTACGGGCAATTCATCAGGAAAGACATTCGGGAAGTCCCTCATAGTATGAATATCTCCTACAAAAAGCTTTGCAGGAACCGAATCAGATACAAAGGCAAGGTATGCATTGCACCCTTTGTAACAGCCCGATTTTCAATGGTGACAGAACAGTGGTTCGGGACCATAAATTTCCATTGTATCAACTCATAAATATTATTTTTAGAATATTTATAGAGTCATTAGAATCGTATTAAAATTTGGTTAAGAAATATTAACGTTTAGGTAGTTAATTTAGGAAAAAGAACTAAATTGAAAAAGGTGCAAAAGTTAGTAATTAGTTTAATTAAATGAATAATGAGGAGGGACCAATATAACAATTAGTCCTTAATAGTTAGTGTTGGACAACAAATTAGTGGAAAATGATAGAATAATGTGAAATGGATGGTAATTATGTAAATTAATGAAAGTTTAATTAAAATTAAATAAAATTAAAGAATGAATAAGCAAAATCATTTTCATTTTCTTCTTCAAATGGTTGAAAGCCATAGCTAGTGTGAGGAAAAAGCTTCAGTTTGTTTATTTCTTTGCATGTAAGTCCATTTTGATTCTATTTCTTGTAATTTTTATGTTTTTGAGATCATTGCAACTAGGTCCAGCTAGCCCATACCTTCGTTTTTGATTTTTTTTTTAAAAATTTTGAAGTTTCTATTGATGAATACCATGTATTTGGAGCTTTGATTTTGTTGCTTGATGATTTTGTAAAGTGATATTTTGTTATATTTTGATTTTAAGATTAAATTGTGAAAATGTCAAAATTTTAGGGTTTGATAGTGAATTTAATATTAATTAGGGACTTTTAAAGGCCTAGTATATTGGGATGAAATATTGACTTGAGAAAAATGGTTAATTTGATGAATTTGGGTTAAATGACTAAATTGTAAAAATTATAAAATTTTGAGGTAATTGTGTAAATTTAAAAATAAAAGGGTATTAATTGTAAAATGGATTGGAATTTGAAATATATGCTGATAATTGAGAAAGTTTACATTTTAGATCAAGATCCAATAGATACTCGTGGAAAAGGAAAAATAGTAGAATAGTCCCTGAACTTATGCAACTACTATAATTCAGTCCAAGTAAGTTCGTATGGTTTAAAATTTAACATCTATATGATTTGTTGAATAGTATAACATGGTACAACATATAATCAATTGTTGATAATGAATGACTATTTGAGATTGTTATTGAATTTGATGTTCGGATTAGATTGAACATGGGATAGAGTACAATCGTGATATGGTGTGTTGTGGAGAGATTAGAATGGAGAGAACTTTGGAGAGATGTATGTATTTATTTCCCAAGTAAACCGAGATTCAGCATTTGTTGCGAACTCTTGTGTTATACTCTCTGTTTGGCGTGTTTTGGTTGGACTAGCTCTTATGAGCACTGGCGTGTTTCAGTTGTACTAGCTCTTATGAGTATTGGCGTGTTTCTGTTGGACTAGCTCTTGTGAGCATTTGGTGTGTTTTGGAGGGATTGGATCGTATGAGCATTTGGCGTGCTATGGTTGGATTGACGATGTGCTTCTATTTGTAAGTCGTTCTTTGAGTTGGAAATCTTGGTAAGATAATTTGTTTAATAAATTTGATGGATTTGCTATACATTTGAGTATTAAATTGAATGTATATGATTTATCGGTTGAGATTATGGATTACAGGGAACCTTTGTAGTTGAATTGATATTGTTTGAATTGTTGTATTTATTTTGGTAAGATTTATCGTTTAGATATGTCAAACTTACTAAGCTTCATTGAGCTTACTTGTGTTATTTAATATTCTTGTAGATACTTGGAAGGTTGGACGATCGGATCGGCACTCAAGTCACACTATCCAGCATAACTCGGTAGTTTTTGGAACGTTTATTCCAGATTATATGGCATGTAATAGGTTTGAATGATGATATTAATGTTTTGGATATGTAAATAGTTAAGTATGAACTTGGTTGTATAAGTTGTTTTGATTTATACCTTTTTGGTACTTTTGATGCCTTAATAATATGTGTTAAAGTGGCTATGTGATGCATGTAAGAATGGGAAAATTAGTATGTGATGAATTGATTATGGTATAGCTAAGATATGGTATGTTTGAGATGTTATTGAATTAGATGTTAGGTTTGAGTAAGTGATAAGTTGTGTTTGAAGATTTGTTTGGATATAAAATTGTATATGCTTATGGTACCAATGAGGGTACATTAGTTAAGTAATAGGTTGATTTGGTATGTTTTCAGCTTGATTAATGTCACTTTGAATAGGTGTTTTGGTTGGTAAATGGTTTAATTAGGACCCAAGTAAGCTTGATTAATGCGACAGAGCTATGTGCCCCCTTTAGGTTTAAGGCTCACAAGCCATGCAGTTACACGGCCTAACACACGGCCTGGCACACGAGTGTGTGTGGCTATTTCGAGTGTTACACAGCCTAGCTTGGCCGTGTGACCCAACTCAGAGAGTTACATGGGCGAGGACACAAGCTGGGACATGACCGTATGTCCCTATTTCGAAGGTTACACGACCTGAGACACGGGCATGTGTTCAACTGTGTAAGGCACATGGCCGTGTGACCCCTGCAATTCAAATTTTCTAACTTTTTCTTAAAATTTCCAAATGTTTCCAATTTAGTCCCGGATTGTTTCGATAGTATTTTTAGGGCTTTGAGGGCTCGATTAAGGGACATTATGAATGTAATTGAATGTAATTAGATTATGTTTGCATTGATGTATAAATTGATTGGTTTACTGTTATATTTGTATGGTAATGCTCTGTAACCCTATTCCGGTGACGGATACGGGTTAGGGGGTGTTACACCCTTTTCAGACTAGCTTATCAGCTATAAGGGCGGAGATTACATCGGAGAGGTAATCTCAACGCTCACCAATCATAACAACCTCACTATTCTTATCCGTCTTCAGAGTAACTCTCTTAGAAGCACAATCTAGACTGACCCGATATTCCACGAGCCAATCCATTCCAAAAATCAGATCAAACTCATCAAAAGGAAACTCCATTAGGTCAGCTGAAAATACCATACCTTGAATCTCTAAGGGTACTAGTCTGTGTACCTTATCAACACGAACCGATTGACCTAAAGGACTACTTATAGAAAACTCCTTAGAAGTATTTTCAACAAATATACCCAGATTTATAAACACAGTACTAGCTATATATGAGTAAGTAAACCCAATGTTAATGAGAGCGAAGTACGAAATAAACTAAATAAAGAATGTACCCATTATGACATCGGCGTCGTCACTGTCCTCACGGCGTCTTGCCGCATAAACCAGTGCAGGCTATTGTGCCTCAGTCTGACCCACACCTCTACCCAGTGCTATCTGATCTCTACCAAAACCATTACCTTCTCTGACAGTACCATGACCTCTAGGTGGTTACTGAACCACTCTTGGAGGCTGAGTAGAACCCGAAGCTGGGGTTTATGCCGTAGCTGGCACCTGATCTGGTCGACGAGGACAACCTCTAACTCAGTGCTATATCGACCCACAACAGAAACAAGTGCTAGTATTCCTCTAGCACTCGCCCAGATCGCACCTTCCGCAGTTGCTACAAAGCTGAGTTTCAGTCGCTGCAGCTGGTGCCTCAATCTTCGGAGGCTCGTCAAACCTTGCCCATTTCTTAGGGCACTGCCAAAACTAAAGGGACTAGAATCCCTCTTGACTTTACACTAGACTCTCTCTCGATCTCATCTTTTCCGCTCATTGCACTTTATCTCTTCCGTTATCTTTACCTTATCAACTAAGACTGAAAAAACCCGATCCCTCTAAGGAGCTATCAGAACCCGTAGATCATAACGCAACCCTTCCTCAAACCTTACACACTTATCACAGTTAGATGCTACCAAAGCACAAGCATACCTACTCAATTTCAAAAACTCAGCCACAGATCGATCGTCCTGGACCAGACTCATAAACTCACGTCGGTGAGCCTCCACGTAACTCACCCCTACATACTTACTTTGGAAGGCCCTCTTGAAATAAACCCAAGTAACCTATTCAGGCTGAGCACCTTGCTCAACCGTCAACCACCATTGATAGGCTTCGTTCCGGAGTAGAGATACAACACCCTTTAACTTCTGAGCGAGATTGCAATCAATATCAATCATAATACACTCAGCAGCCTCTAACCAATACTCAATAGCTATAAAGGAGACTCCAATGACGCCCCTAAACAACTTAACACCATTCGACTGGAGTCACTCAGTAACTGACCCTTGGCCTCTAGATCTAGAATGGGTCTTAACGACCTTTTCCAATGCCTAAATCATGGTCTGGAACAGTGTATCATCCCCAACCGTCAAATTTTGGGACCCCGAATCATGGCTATGGGTTCACAGCAAAAGTCCTGCAAATAAAACCTATTTTTTGGCTATAGATTCTACTACATAAACCTGCCGTTGGAATCAGCCTTTGCCTGTGAATTCACAGCATTACCCACAGATGGAATCTGCCTTTTTGTTGTGAATACACTTTGCAGTTAAGAATTGCCGCATGGTTATGCCCTGCACTTTCCATTTTTCTTACAGATATATCGCTTGATCTTCCTCTGTTCAAAACAACCCAACCCATGCAATGTATTAAGGCATATTAAATAATCTGACATGTAACACCCCATACCCGGCCTAGACAACAAGGCCAAGCATGAAGAGTTACAACAAACAATAATCAAAACATATTTTGCAATTTATAATAACACACATTTAAAGTCTGATAAATTACCCAATTATTTACATATTCAATAGATTATCACTAAAACCAAGATATCCAATATGTTGATTTAGAATCAAGAAACAATTCATTTAGTTATAGATCAGATTCATACAGATGGATAACAGATCAAGTTATAATTAGATGTAGAACAAAATAGATGCAATTACTTGATACCCAACCGCTACACACCATCTGTAACACCTCTTACCCGTACCCAACATCGAAACAGGGTACGAGGCGTTACCGAACTTAAAATTTCTTGAACATGTAAAACCGGGTCATAAAATTTTGTCAAATTTAAAACTTTTCTAACACATGTATTTTGTCTCTTATATGGGCTTATAAAGCCCAAAACATCATTTAGGATGGTTTGGGACTAAACCGAGAACTTTGGAAACTTTTGGAAAAAATTAGAAAATTTTTGTCAAAACAGGGGTCACACGTTCATGTGGTCTAGAAGTTGGCTATTTTCAAAGCCAGTTCCCCACTCTAAAACACAAACTCTCTTGTATCCATTTCATCAACATGTATCATACTTATAATTGGACATCTAAATATCCAATTTTGCATACACATTCCCATACACATCGTCATTCATGAAATCATTTGTAAACCACCTCCACAACATCTCAATTATGCAATTATCACATACATGAATAACCACATCATAGGCGTATAACAACCATCAATATTGGCCATCTCCAAATAGCCTTAATCAAAAAGAACATTTATTAAATAAGGGCCAACATTTTAGGCCATAAGAAATATGACATATATGACAAAACAATGAAGCCTACTATACATGCCATAACCCAAAAATTAATGTATCTAGATATACCAAGTGTTCCAATTGATAGTGTGAGCAAATCTCCGACGTTTACCGATCCCCGAGCTAACTTGGCGATACTACAAGGCAAAGGAAAAGAGAGGGGAAGTAAGCATAAATGCTTAGTAAGTTCATATGCAAATAATAAGAAATTAGTAAACTTGGGTGGACAAATCCTCACAATAGTTTCTTAAGATGATATAATCATTATATCATATGCTTACACCTTATTACTAATGTTCACATTAATCTATCTACTTGAGTCACTGTCACTAAATTATTTATTTCTTGAGCTACAGAGCTCCAAATGAAGAACCGTTAATTTTCCCTGAAACTAGACTCATATAATTTCTTACCATAGAAAATTCAGAATTTTTGGTCTAGCCAATTAGTACAGTTTATTCATTAAATTTACCCCTAATTTGCTGTCCAACAATTCTGACACTTCTTCACTAAGAATCAATTTTCTCCTCATACAAAATTCATATGATGCTATCATTTTTTTCACTTTAAAATAGACTTATTAAGGATTTCAAGCCTATTAATTATACTCATAATTATTTTTTTACAATTTTTACTGATTTTTCAAAGTTGGAATATGAGATTCTGAAACTCATTCTGACACTATCTCACTAAAATTCAAATATCTCATAATTCACACTTCTTTTGCTTACTTTGTTTCTTTTATGAAAAAATAGACTCATTAGTCTTTAATTTCATATTTCACCCAGCCTTTAATTCAATTTCCACCATTTTTGGTGATTTTTCAAAGTTATACTAATGCTGCTACCCACAACTGTTTTAATGTCAATTTCACTCATTCATTAATTCTTTGTGTTCACCTTCATTTATACACACTTACACCAAAGCATATTATATCTTGGCACATAACAATAAAGTGATCATAGACACATCTTACTCGTTTACATCCTTATCAATAATGCATCATAATATGAGCACATTATTTATGAGTCTCATATACATACCTATGCCTAGTCATAATACTCACATATCCTACTCTTACTTATCTTGAGCATACTCCTTGAATTTCCTGTTGAACTACTTGTAATATTAGGGATGTTCGGGATATCTCATACATCTGGTAGGACACCAATGTCATATCCCAGATATGGTCTTACATGGGATCGCATATAGGTGTCGATGCCATGTCCCAGACATGGTCTTACACTGACTCTCCTCTGTCCGTGCAGATGCCATGTCCTAGACATGGTCTTACACTAGCACTCATTGGTCTGTGCCGATGCCATGTCCCAGACATGGTCTTACACTAGAACTCATCTCGAGCTGATGCTGTAACAGTCCGATTTTGGGTCTAGTCGGAACAGTGGTTTTGGGACCACAAATCCGATGAGGAAAAATGTAATGGCCTGAATTTTCAGAGGTGTCGGAACGGTGATTCGAGATCACTAAATTCGAAAAATGGGTAGAAAATATTATTAATTTAGTGAGTATAAGTTAAATGTGAAGTTAGGAAAATTTTTGAAATAGTGAATAGTACACTAGAAATAAATATTAAAATAATTAGAATCAAAAATGAGGTATCGAGACCTCAGGGATTTTAAATCGAGTCATAAATATTTTTATAAATATTTATGTAGTGTTAAAAAGTTAGTATTAAAGTTTCGTTAAGAAATTTTAAAGTTCCGATAATTAATTGAACAAAAAGGACTAAATTGTCACAAATGCAAAATTATGGGAAATGATTAAATAGCTTAAATGATAAAAGGAAGAGGGCTTAAAAGGCAAATAGACCCAAGGTCTATTTGGGCTGGATGGCAAAGGCATGAAATCAGCAACAAAGTAAGGAGAATTAAGGGCAAAATTGGAATATTGCAAAATTTACTTAATAAAGTTAGGACCAAAGTGGAATTATCTAGATTTCTCTTTATTTTTCTGCATTCTCACAGCAAAAACACCATAGAAGGGTTTCCTTAAGCTGGTTCTTCCTATTTTTACTGCAGGTAAGTTCAATTCTTGATTATTTCTTGAAAATTTTGTGTTTTTGTGACTTTTACAACTAGGCCCACTTATTGTATTCATTAGTTTTTGATTCTATGAAAGAAGTTGAAAGTTTCTATGAATACATGCTGGAAGTATATGGTGATTTAGCATGGAATTAGAGCTTTAAATTGTTCATATGCTGATTTTATTGAAAGAATTTAATAGAAAGTGAATGTTTGGGACCTAATAGTAAAAGAGTTTGAAGATAGAGTTATATGTGGAAATTCTGAATTTCAATAGTTGTGAAACAACTTATAATGTTTAGGTAAAGTATTAATTGAGAAAATTAAATTAATTGAGGGGTTAATTGAGAAAGGACCGAATTGTATAAACTGTGAAATTTGGGGCAAAAAGGAAATCAACATTTTGCACTAAAGCAGTTTTGGACAGCAGCAGTAGTATAACTTTGAAAAATCACCAAAAATTGTGGGAATTTAATTATAGGGTGACTAAAATAAGAATTTAAATCTCATTGAGTATAGTTTCTCATAGAAGAAACGGTGTAAGCAATGGAATTGTAAATCATGAGATATAATAAATTTTGTGAGACAATGTCAGAATGATTTCGGGTTCCCCTATTCTGACTTTGGAAAATCATAAAAAATTGAATAAAAATAATTATGAGTTATAATTTATATGATTAGAATCCTTAATGAGTCTATTTTCAAAGGAAATAAACGGAAACATTATCCTAATTCTGTACAATTAGATAATTTATTTTTAGTGAAGAGTGGTCGGAACTGTCAGACAGCGAAATAGGGGAAATTTTAAAGAATCAACTGTACTATTTGGCTAAACCAAAAATTCTGAAAATTTTATGGTAATAAGCTATGTGAGTCTAGTTTCATGGAAAATTAACGGATCTTAATTTAGAGCTGTGTAGCTCCGGATAAAAATAATTTAGTGACTCTAACTCGGATAAACAACTTTGAATATACATGTGAGTGAATAGTGAAATTATAGGTAGTGTTGTTTAAGTGTGTTATACACATTAAGGATGTGGAATGGAGAGGAGGAGGAGGAAAAATTGGGAAATATATGAATGATTTGTGTATAATTGGTCATATGCTTAATTATAATTGATAAACGATGTAATAGAAATGATGCATATATTTGTGCAGTATTGGTCATGGTTTAAGCTCATGTGGGAAAATAAAGTTTATAGTACGTGTGTATTGTATTTTTGGTATATGATTTGGCATGAAGTAATGTCGTGAATGGGTATTGAATTAACACATGTTGGAAAGTTTGATATATGAATAAATATTGTGATCATGAAAGGGGTGGTAAGGTTTAAATTATGAAATCTTTAGTGAAATGGTTTATTATGTGATTATTTCCAAAAAGAATTATGTTTCAATGTACTAGTTTGCGACTATGGTTGAATGATATGTTTATATCTTGTGTGATATGCATAGGAAACGAGTGTGGAATGGTAATGAAATAGTAAGTTCATATGGCTGAAAATTAATGATTAAATGTTAATTTCATGAATTATATAATGTATGATGAGATATATTTATTGTTGAAATGAGAATAAAATAAAAATGCGAAAATTGAATAAATGATCAAATTGAGTGGAACGCCGGATTTGAGTACTTCTGATCAGTGACAAAGTGATAAGTGGTAGCTTTAGCTACACTTATCTGACCAAGAGACAAAGTGATAAGTGGAGCTTTAGCTACACTTATCTGATCAAGTGACAAAGTGATAAGTGATAGCTTTAGCTACACTTATCTGATCAAGTGACAAAGTGATAAGTGATAGCTTTAGCTACACTTATCTGATCAAGTGACAAAGTGATAAGTGGTAGCTTTAGCTACACTTATCTGATCAAGTGACAAAGTGATAAGTGGTAGCCTAGCTACACTTATCTGATCAGGGACAAGTGATAAGTGATCATACGTAAGACCATAGTTATACTATGGCAAAGTGGAAGTGAAGTACTCAATTTTTCGTAACCGTTCCCTAATTTGATTAAGGATGGTAAGTGACAAATGTGCCCAAAAGAATTAAAGTAAATGGTTAAGTGGTAGTGTATTTATACAAGGATGATGTTGTTATTTTAAAGTGAAATTTTCATTGCAAAATTGAGAATTTCATAAATGTGTTATTGAATGGTATAATCGATAAACGTTGAGTTAAATGGTAAGTATGTATTAGTGTTGAACTTAATGTCATTGAGTTGTACGTGAATTAAATGGAAATTGCTAGTGATATGATTTAAATTGTGAGCATGAGAAATTGCAAATTGAATGGAATGGAAATGAAGCATTGAATTGCATGAGTATGTATTGGGTCTCGTAGGCCCTAATTATTATGATTATAATATTTTGAGGATATATTGTGAAAAGTTATAGAAGCATGTTAATTATTTTGAAAGTTTTAATTTAGATGAAATTTTATAACTCGGTTAAATACGTTTACAAGTGTATGTGTTTTAGTAATGCCTTGTACTCTATTCCGGTGTTGGATACGGGTAAGGGGTGTTACAGATGCCATGTCCCAGACATGGTTTTACACTGACTTTCCTCTGTCTGTGCCAATGCCATGTCCCAGACATGGTCTTACACTAGCACTCCTCGGTCTGTGCCGATGTCATGTCCCAGACATGGTCTTACAATGGCACTCATCTCGAGCCGATGCCATGTCCCAAACATGGTCTTACACTGACTCTCCTCTGTCCATGTCGATGCCATGTCCCAGACATGGTCTTACACTAGCACTCCTCGGTCTGTGCCGATGCCATGTCCCAGACATGGTCTTACACTGGCACTCATCTCGAGCCGATGCCATGTCCCAAACATGGTCTTACACTGACTCTCCTCTGTCCGTGCCGATGCCATGTCCCAGACATGGTCTTACACTAGCACTCATCGGTCTGTGCCGATGCCATGTCCCAGACATGGTCTTACACTGGCACACTCATTGCCATGGTCCAACCATGGTCTTTTTTGTCAATTCATCACGAGTTGTAGTACGAATGTACTTGACCCTGCATTTCTCACGATTGATCCTTCAATCTAATCTCGTACTTGCATAAAGTCATGATTAGATAACATATATATAAAATAATACATCATCTCAATTCAAATTTAATAATCTATCACTATAGACTAACCATATGAACTTACCTCAACGCGAATCGATCATTTTGATTGACATTTCCCCGTACTTGGTCCAAATCTCAATTCTTTGATAAAAAAAATGTCACATTTCACTTCATTATCACTCACATTACTCATTTTAATACAAAAATCATACTACGGAAAATTTACAATTTTGCCCTTAAACTTTCTCATAATTACAATTTTGTCCCTAGGCTCGTAATATGATTTTTATTCAAATTTCATAACATTCAAGGTCAGCAGAACCTTTTTATCTTCTAAAGCAACCTCAAATTCTTATTATTTCACACTTTAAGGAGTATTTACAACTTTTACTAATTAACTTGTTTTAACCATTTTCAACGAAAATCACTTAGCAAAAATCGTTCTCCTAACCTCGTGCACTCTTATTCTACCATTAAACATCAAAATGCACAAATATCTAGCATGGGTCAATTTTTAAACTTCATTTTTCATGCAAATAAATGGTAAAAATAGAAAGGTTAAGCTTCTAGGATCTCAAAAATACGAAGAACATTAAAAACGGTACTCAAATGCACTTACAATTGAACTTTGAAAAATCTTGAAACCCTAGCCATGGCTTTTTGAAAATTTCGGCAGCATGGAGAAGGGAATGAGTAGATTTTTGGGTTTCAATGTTGTCTTTTATGCCTTAAAACACCCAAATGACAAAAATGCCCTTTTTACCAAACCTTCAATTTTTACCCTTCCATGACTAGTTTTGTCCGTAACAAAATATGGTGGTTTATTTGTCATTTAAAGACCTCTAATTTAAACCCCCATTTAAAATAAGTACTTATGTTCTAGAACTCATATTTTGCAATTAATACAATTTAATCCCAATAATAAAATTGGGCACTTTATCGATAAAAATTACTTAACAAAATTTGCACACCATCACTCAAACATACCATAGACTCTAAAACAATCATAAATTAAATATTTCTACTTCGAGTTTATGGTCTCGAAACCACTGTTCTGACTAGGCCCTATTTTGGGCTGTTACACCATATCTGACCAACCCAACACACCAAAAAGGGTATTCATTACCCATCCAACCCTACACACCACTCAGTGTCGGTCTGACACGTTTCAAAGATTATAGACTAGCTGCCAAATTAGCATACGGATGCCAAGGATTTAACCACTGGTTTAAAATAGAATACTTCCTCTTGATTCAATTCTCATCACATAATATTTAATACAGAGTTCTATGCGGATATTCAAATATAACTTATACTCGTATATAGTAAATCAATTATAGTAATTTTAGTCAAACATAATACGCACATTGATAACCAGTATTCCAATTCCAGATCACTAAATATCAGTTTATGCAGTCAAATTTAGTTCAAACGGTCTCACAGAAGGCTTGTATTTAGTTCGAGCGATGCTCGGTATATGGCAAAATTTCATAAACTGGCCTATACGCCCGTGTGGTCTCACACGGCCTGGGTAGCTAGCCTGTGTAGCCCCACAAGGGTTGGCACACTCTCGTGTGCTTTCCCGTGTGTCTTACACAGCATAACAAACGACAATGTCCTCCGCCTGTGCGATCTTTATTTTCTAATCAGTGGATTACACAGCCTAGACACACACCTGTGTCCTTGGCTCGTGTGATCCTTCTCCTATAATCAATGAGTTACACAGCCTGGACACACGCCCGTGTCCTTGGCCCATGTGAATGTAGCACTAACATGGCCACACACGGTATAGACACATGTCCGTGTCCCTTGCCCATGTGGCTCTTACTTGGTAGACAGTGAGTTACATGACCTACCACACGGCCTGACAGACGGCCATGTGGAATCGACAGCCATATTTTTTGACGTTCGAATTTCGTAAAAACATAGGTATTCGATACGCACTTGGTACGGATTCAATGTAAAAGCAACAAGAATTATTCCAGAGCCTAAAACAGTAAACCAGAGACCAACTAAACAAACATTCCCTTGCGTAATGCTAGAATAATCTCTTAGAGACCGAATTAAGTCGACAACTTCAACACCAAAACTCTCCAAACTTAAAATGGCGATTACCTGCGCACGACTAAAAAATTTACGGACCTAAGACAGTTGGCGAATCGTCATCCTCGAGGCCTTCTCCTAGAGAACGCCAATCGTACACAAACAAAGAATTCAAGCGAGATAATCAGATAACCCACACTTTCGACAGGGACAAAAAATAGCAAATGTTAACAAAATTCAAGAACAGAACTTACAAATTTACTTTCCAGACGATGCAATGATAAAGTAGAACTTCCAATTCAACTGAATAACAATTTACGAGGCAAGCAAAAAGGAAAAAGAAAAAAGAGTAAAAAAGAAAAAAAACTGTATGGAAAGAAGAAAGAAAAAGAAGAACATACAAAGGTTTTAAAATTAAACCGAAAACTAACACTTTCTCCAGTTACATAAAAATGTTCCTTTAATGGATACACAGCAACTCAAACTAACAGGTATACAGATGATTAACCAGTGAACCAACAAGCTCATTCTTAACACCGATTCACACAGAATTAAACTTATTTTGATGGTTCAAGGATAGAGGTTAACTTATAATAAAATAGCAAAATTTTCCAAAGATGCGACTCAAACCCCTGACCTCAATCACACAAATAGAGCACTTAGCCACAAATACAGAAACTTTATTATGATGAAATTTAATAGTCAGACATTCACATTTTTTGGGCGTTACATAACACATGGCCAACCAGTAGCAATTCAAGCTTTTCATGTATTCAGTATTGATAAAATATAGGGCATGTCATTCGTCCGGTCACAAGTATATAAATTCAAATGTAACATATGCTATTCATAGTTCATGCAAATATTTATAAATATAAATAAATACCACATAAAATCGATCAATCATGGATTCTAGCATATCCCATATCTTCAAGACCTATTTGCATAATTTAATTTACTAAAATTAGCTCAGAACCTATTTAGGGACTAATCTGATCAAAACATAAAATTTTGGGTCAAAACTATAGTTTCTAAGTTACAGGGGACACACAACCGTGTGACTAGACCGTGTCAGAAGCCCTAGACCATGTGGATAGGGTACGCGATCGTGTGGATAGGTTGTGTGAGAGACTATGGTCATGTGGTAATTTGAAAATTTAACCTACAAGGAAGACATGACCATGTAGGAGGTCGCATGAGGGGTCCTAGGTCGTGTAGAAAGTGTAATCCTAGAGTTTTAGTGGTGGCATGGTTGTGTATGGGATAGTGTAACCACATGGGTGGCCCACATGCTTATGTGGTAGGTCGTGTGATCTGGGCTAGGTTTGGTTTTACCTCAATTTTCTCGTAAAATAACACACACCTAACTTATAGGGGTTTCACACAATGATCCTCACATCCAATTCTGGTTTGGGATACCTACAACAGGTCTTTCGATTAACAAATACGCAAGAATTAATATCGACTTTCAAGATTTATTAAAATTATCAAGATTTTTGGGGAAAAATCGTAGAAGATTCGAAATCGATTCGAAAGATTGTCAAGAATGATGTTATTCAAGAATTCTAGGGTTTTACAAAATTAAGACAAGAATGCTTACTGATATTGATACGTTAGAAACTAATTTATTACACTAATTCGATTAGAAAACTAATTAAGTGGGCTCAGTTTCAATCTCGAGATCAAAATAAAATTTCTAGGAAAAGAATATGAATATTTTTATTTAAAGGAAAAGATGGAATAAATGAAAAAGATGTATTTAAAGAAGAGAGAAGAGAAATTCTAATTAGGGTTGAAAAAGAAGTAGAAATCCACATGTAATTAGGAAAATGAATTAAATAGTTAGGATTTCAAAAATTTAACGGGCTAAATTGTAAAATACCCATATTGCCGAAAATGGGGAAAATAAAAGAGAGTAACATGACTTGAACCTTGGGATAAGGAAGAAATAAAAAGTCTTATCACTTAGGCTACTACCCATTCTTAGTTATTTTTTAAAACATTTATTATATTTGCTAGTTTGGTTTTTGTTCCTTAGTTGTTGAAAAAAAATAGAAAGAGTAGGGCTTGATCTTTGGCTCTTTAAGGAGTTTACTAAGTTCTCTATCACCTAAACTAAAACTCATTTCTTAATGATTCACTCCATCTAACCCTCTAAATTTTAAGGTGTTACAACGTAACATTTCAAATATAAATGACTAAAATATAACATAAGACAAACAAAAGTGACTATTTTAGTAGTTTACCCTAATAAGAAATAATTAAAGCTCAATTACAGTTGAAACATATTGATTTATCAACAAAATCTTGTTCATCTTGACATGACAAATAAAAACTATATATATACACCAATATTCAAAGAAATTACAAAAATTCATAATTTTTCTTGCAAAAGCATAAGCAAGTCCTTTCGATATTTATATATACCCAAATAAAGAGATTGCAAACTTAAAAGAAATAAAAAACTAAAATGTAATTATCAAAATTAAAAACAATTAGATTGATATAAATGAAAATCATTTACTTAACAATAAAAAATAACTCTAGAATTAAAAACAGTTAATTTGATATAAAAAATTCATTTACTTAATAATAAAATAATATTAATTAAAATATATAATACAATTAAATAATAATTACAAATATAATAATTTTCATAATTTAATTAATATATTTGGAATATAAAAATATCATTAATATGTTTTGAGATATTAAGAGTATCCTTATTAACTCCAATAACTCTAAAAGGAGTTGAAAATGTATAATATATAGATTGTGATAATTATAATTGTAGTTTTAGTTTTTTTTTATAAAATTGCGCTAAATATATTGATGTAAAACAGAGTTATTATTTGAATGCAACTCTAATAATCTTAATTAACATTTAATTAATATTAGAATTTTATACCAATTAAAGTTTAAGTTTAGATTTATAAATAAAAGTCAATAATTAGGTATATTCAATCAAGTAATAAAAAATTGGAGATTTTAGCATTAATAAGTTTGAATTATAAAAAAAAAAGAAAATTAAATCAATTCGAAGAGGTAATCTCATATCATATTCGAACAATAATGGAATCGAAGAGTGATCGAAGATTGTTTTGATTAATAATGAGGTGATATAATAGCATGGCTTCAGGATCGACCCGTATATGCAATGAAGTATTAAAAGTAGAGAAGGACGAAGACAAATATTTTACGTGGAAAACCCTCAAAAAAAGAAAAATCAAGGGCAGAAGAGGTATCGACTTTTCACTAAATGAGTAAACAAACTGGAGTACAATATGGAGGAAATAAACCTAAATGTACTAAATGTACAATAACCTAAAACCTCGAAAATAAAGCTCAAAATTTTAAAGAGCAAACTGATAAGCAAAACCCTAAATCTCATAAGACACTCATAAAAGGGGTATAAAATACTCTCCATAATTACCACGAAACTCTCACCAAAACTCATATGCGACTACATCTTGTCACCCTCAAGAAAAAGCCCTTACTGATTGGCATATCAAAACAGGGATACAATGACCCTTTAAATAGGCTAAGATTAGAGTTCTAATCATACTAAAATATCCCTGAATAACAGAGTCTAATTGGGAGAAGAAGTCTTGCTTGAAGTCTAAAACGCGGCTGCCAAATAGGAAAACACGTCGTGATGTCATTTTTGCCTTGTCGTGACGTCGCGTCGTCTTGGTGTCGCTATTTGTTTCTCCAGAAATACGAGGCACACCCCACATTATGATATTATTTTTCAAATTTTTCTAAAATTTTATACCATGTAGAGCAAGCACACTTAAAACATTTTTTTTATTTATTTGTAATTTGTTTAGTGCAGATGAAAAATATTTTGTATATTTGTTTTGAAAAGAAAGTAAAATTTAGTTTAAATATCTTTCTTTTTATCATGAACTATTATTATAATTGCTACATATTGTTTTACTTTTTTTAATAACTTTATGTGCAACGTATGTAACATTAGAAACTAGTAATAGTAAGTATAGATAAAGTGATTGGTTAAAAAGGTTAATTCTATTATTAGTCCCTATAATTTGCAAAAGTTTTGAATTTAGTCCAGGCAGTTTAATTTGGTCAATTTCAGTCCTTAAACTTTTCAAAATTTAAAATTTCAGTCCTTACCAAACGGTAACTGTTAAATTCATTAAGTTATAATATTTTCAAAATTTGATGCGATAATCATATTATCATATGTGTAATGTCATGTCAGCTTGTTATTTTCATATATCACTCACTAAAAATCTAGTTAATGAAGTAATGCTTGTCATTTTCATCAATATTGAAATTTCAAAATTCGAAAAATATAGAGTCTTAGAATGATCCAATTGGAGAATATAGACTAAGGGCCCATTTGGATGGACGTTTACCTCCAGTGCGGTGCGTTTAGCTTTCTTTTTGTTTTACGCTATAATATCGCTACAATATCTAATCTCATCGCCACCACTGTTTTTACACTAACTGCAGGTGAGCCCATCCAAAGGGGCTCTAAATGTAACAGCCCGATTTTCAATGGTGTCAGAAATAGTGATTCGAGACCACCAAATCTGATGAGTAACCTCGTAAATTTTATTAATTAGTATTTACAAGTTAAATGTGAATTTAGAAAAAAATTTGAATTGGTAATTTGTGTTTAATAAGGATTTATTAGGTTAAGTGGTTTAGAAAACGAGGTATCGAGATCTTGATATTATAAACCGAGCCGTAAACATTTTTATAAATATTTACGGAGTGTCACTAAGGTAGTATTAAAGTTTTGTTAAAAAATTTTAACGTTTTGATAGTTAATTAATTAAAAAAAATTAAATTGAAAAAGGTATAAAACTTGCTAATTAAAGGAATAGTGACTAAATGGCTTAAATGGTAAATAGGGAGGGCTTAAGGAGTAATTTAGCCTAAGTGATTTGGCTGAGGCGGCATAAGGGTAGAAAAAATAACAAAATTAGTGTGAACGAAGGGCAAAATGGTAATTTAGTTGAAATTAAAAATAAAACAAATGACCAAATTGAATTCTAGACAATTCTTCATCAATTTTTAGTCCAAAAAATGCCATAGGAGGACCTTGAAGTTGGTTTTTCATATTTTTACTTCAAGTAAGTCCAATTCTTGCCCTTTTCTTGAAATTTTTATGTTTTTGAGACTTTTACAATTAGGTCCAACTAACTATTTCATTGGTTTTTGATTTTATTGGTAATTTTGAAAGTTACCATTGATGAATACTAAATGTTTTTGATAAAATAACATGGTTTTAGAGCTTTAATTTTGTTATATGATGATTTTATAAAGTGATTTTAATAGATATTGATTTTAAGACCGAATTGTGAAAAGGCTAAATATTAGGGTTTGGTATCAAATTTTTGTTTATCAAAGGCTGTATGATAGCCTAGAATATGTAGATAAATTGTCAATTGAGAAAAAATAGTTCATTTGATAGACTAATTAATAAGGGATTAAATTACAAAATTGTAAAAGTTGGGGTAATTGTGTAATTTCAAAGATTAAGGGTATTAATTGTACAGTGATTTGAGACTGAAATATATGATAATGAAGGGATAATTTTATATTTTAGATCAAGAGCCGTAGATACTCGTGAAAAAGGAAATTAACATAATAGTCCTTAAACTACTACAAATCTTACAATTTAACCTGTAAGTTCGTATGGTTAAACTTTAATGTTTATATATTAAATTGATGAATGGTATTAGATATTTATTTATATCTATTGTAGAAAACACAATTATTGTTTAAAATTATGAAATTAAATTGAATGTTCAAAATGAATGGAACGCATGATTGAGTACGATCGTAATGTGGTGAAAGATAGCAAACGAAGAATTGACGACAAATTACCCAAGTAAACTGAGGTACAACATTTGTTGCAAACTTTCATGTTTACTTTCCGTTTAGCTCCCATGAGCTTTCGTTCAACCCTTATGGGTTTCTGTTTAGCACTTATGTGCTTCTGTGCAGCTTTCGAGCTTCTGGATACAATGTACTCATATCCATAAGTCGTTCTCCGATTTGGTAAGGATTGGTAAGTGAAATTATGAAATTAATATTGGAAACTTATTGTTATTATTAGTGTTGATATGAACTAAGTGTATTCATCAATTGAAGTTGTGATTGACAGGAAATGTACATTGAATGAATTTATTTAAATTGATGTGTTATAGTAGCTTCGGTAACATTTATATTTAAAACCATCGAACTTACTAAGCTTCATTAAGCTTACTTGTGTTATTTAATGTCCTTGTAGATTAATGTGAGGTCGAGAGATCGGATCAACACATCAAGCCACACTATTCAACTTGTTCCGATAGTTTTTGCAAACGCATATTATTGTTTATATGGCATGTGTAGGGTTGAATTGGTTTATGTAAATGTTAAGATTACATTTTGTTTATACTCACAATCAACTTATGTATAGATGGTTTAATCATGTTTGAGATATGTGTCTGGAATAGCTAGGTATTGGATAACTCATAGGTATATAAGTGAATTAATTAATATGGTAAATTAGAATGTTAGGATATATGTGAAAATATGACAATATTAGAGCTAGGGATTGGTTGTTTTGAAGGCATTGTTATGGCCTATAGGTATGAAATTTGAGGTGTTTAGGTTGAAATCAAGAATAGGTGAGAAATGTGGCCTTAAAATGGTCTATTTTCATCCACATGGTCGGATACACGGGTGTGTGGTCTGGCCATGTGTCCCCTACATCTTTAAAATTGAGAAACAGAATGTCCAGGTTTTTGCACATGGCCTAGCACACGGGCGTGTGGTTTGGCCGTGTGACCCCTGCACCTTAATTTCATATCACACGGCCTAGCACATGGGCGTGTGGCTTGACTGTGTGACCTAAGTCAGAAGGTTACACGGGTATGGACACGGGCTGGGACACGGCCGTGTGCCTCACATTGAATGCCCACACGGCCTAAGACATGGGCGTGTCTCTTGGCCGTGTGAGCCACACAGGCGTGTGTCCCTTGCACTTAAGGAAAATTTTGAAAATTTGGGAAAAATTCTCTGAGTTTTCGGTTTAGTCCCGATTTACTTTTAAAGCGTATTTTGAGCCTTGAGGGCTCATACAAGGGTTAATATGAGTGCTTTATGATTGATTTTTGATATGTGTATTAAATGTTATGAAATGTTCGTATTTAATCTATAAAGTCCGGTAATGCTCCGAAACCCTGTTCCGACAACGAATAAGGGTTATAAGTGTTACACTAAATCTACAATTGTACACATAATACATTACTAGTAATTTAATTTAACCAAATGTATTTAATTTCTACCTTTTGAGTCATGGCTAAAATTTCAAAATTTAAAAAGTACAAGAACTTTATGTTCTCGGTTTGAAAAGTATATAGACTAAAATTGATAAAATAAAAATATGATGACTAAATCTATAACTTTTACAAAGACTAATAATAAAATTAAAAAGAACATGTGATTGGCTCATAGTGTGATTTCATTTAGAATAAATCAATGAAAAAATAATTGATGGTATTTAGGTATTTATTGATGACAAGACTTGAATTTGAGATATTAGATTATTAGATCTCAATTTTATCATTTTAATTAAGATGTTGGTGACATTTAGGTCAAAAAGCTTACGTTATAAAACAATACAAAAACTCAAACATAAAAAATCTAATAATAATTTGTTTTAGGTTTAAGGGTGTAAAAACTCTTAAACTTAAAAAAACACTAATTAAGTTCTTTTTTTGCACTCATTTGGGTACTTGAGCTTTTAAAATGTATCAAAAAGCCCTCAAACCTTAAAAAAAAACAATTAAGCACCTACTTTTTTATACTCAATTGGGTACTTGAACTTTCAAAATGCATCAAAAGACCTTCAAACTTTAAAAAAAAGCAATTAAGCCCTGCTTTTATTAAAAATTAGAAAAAATTATAAAAATTCAAATCAATAAAATCTATAACTATTATTAAATTTTAATAAAAATTCAAATATTAAAATTTATTAAAATAGTAAAATATATATAAAAATTGTAAAATTTATAAAATATAGAAATATAAAAAATTATAAAATTTTATAAAGTCGTAAGAAAATTATACAAAATGTAAAGAAATATATATTTCAGTAAAAAATTTATAAAATTATCATACCAAAAGAAGCATTAATAATTTTTCTATAACTTTTATTGATTTTATTTTTTATCATTTTTCATACACATGTCACGTTATGTTGCGATACGTGATAACTTTAATTGAAAAAAACTAGGGTCATTAATTTTTATGATTTTTATAAAATTTTACTATTTTTTATTTTTACGATTTTTATAAAAAATTTAATTTTTAATAAATTTTTAATTTTTATATTCTTATTAAAATTTAATATTTTTCTAAAATTTTTATTTTTATATTTTATCATTTTTTCTAATTTTTAATAAAAGTAGCGGCTTAATTACTTTTTAAAAATTAGAGGCTCTTTTGATGCATTTTGAAAGTTCAAGTATCCAATTGAGTGAATTGCTTTTTTTTGAAGAAGTTCAAGTGCTTAATTGAGTGTAAAAAAAAGGAAAGGCTTAATTGCTATTTTTAAAAAAGTTTGAGGGTTTTTTACACCCTTAAGCCTTTGTTTTAAGTACGATGAAAATATGTTTTACTTCCACGATTAATAAAAATTAATTTTTTAAAAATTCATAATTATCTAACCTTATAATATTAATTTTAGAGGTAGAATATACCTTGAACACTGGTAATTTTAGAGCTATAAATTTTAGTGAGTAGACAATAAAAAAAAATAAAGATGTAAATTAGTCTATAATATATATCAAATAAAAGGGAAAAAAGGAAAAAGAAAAACAAGAACAACACGAATGAAGTCCACTTAAAAGTTATGGTTGTGTATGTGACATAAGGAACACATCACCACTCATCTTATTACAACTTCTCTCTCTTTCCTTCCCTTTCCCATCTCTAACCTTTTCTTTATTATATTTTTCTCTTTTTCCTTTATATTCTCTTTCTTTTTTAGCTTAGCCAGCCTTTCAGTTTTCTTATATATTTCCTTCATCCCCACAATACCCCAATCTCTTTCCTGGCGGCTCCTCCTCCCTCTTTTCTCTTCTCGCATCATCTTATCTTTTTCATTATTTGAATATTTCGATCTAATTGAGAAAAGATCTTTTTCTTTTGTTACTTTTTTTGAAAAATCCGCCATGGTAGCGGCTACGCCACAACAACAACAGCAACAGCAGAAGCAGGCGGCGGTGGCGACGACAACGGTGACGGTGGCCGGGGCTACAAAACCATCGGCTGAAGAAGAGGCTTTGAAGAGGAATACAGATTGCGTTTACTTTCTTGCTTCCCCTTTAACCTGCAAAAAGGTTGTCCCCTTTTTTTACCCTTAGGGTTTGGAACAAGATCTTGTTGTTTCTTGGATCTTGCTTCGATACTTCAATTAGGGTTTCAGATTTACTTTTCGTTTTCCCTTTTTCAATGGCTCTTTGTTTAGTTATTTATTTAACTTTAAATGATAGGAAGTAAATAAATTTTATTGGAAATGTGAAAATTTGTTTGTTTGTTTTTTTGAGCTGTTTACTTGTTAGATCTTGCTAATCTATATTAGGTTCTTAGTGGTAAAGCCCTAGTGAATACATCTGGGAATGTATGACATATTTCCCTTGATGTTTCTTTTATACATCTTAAAGAAAATTATTGGCTTTTCCCCCTGGGGTTGGCTGTTAAATGTGTATTTATTTGATGAATTATGTCAATTTTGGTGCATTAGTTTTGTACTATTTTGTATTTGATCTGGCGCTGCTACAACTTCAAGTTATTCGTGTAAAAGATATGGAAACATTTATGTTCCTTATAAAACTCTTCCTAATTGTCAAAAATAGAAAGTATTTCTAGAATTTGTTGTTTCCATTGTGATGCACTTATGTTGTTATTTATGATGGAATGTTTTGATGCATCATCTCTAATACCGTTATTCCGGAACAGTTTCGATTGTCGTCTAACTGCGGTTTCACTTTTAGCCTTTTGGAATTATTTTTGTCTGTTTGCATTGGTTTTGAAGTTCTTTTCTAGAAGCATGTTTTGCCATTTGTGAAGTTGCCTTTGACAATATGTCTTCATCAACTCCATCTAGTTGTTTATAGATGAGAACTGATTGTTTAAATCGCATAAAGTTGTCTTATGATTACGATACATTGTAAGATGCTGCGAGCATATTCAGTGTGCTGCTATTCACTTTTTGACATTGATAATCATTAGATTCTGTAATTAATATTTATTTTCCTTCTCAATGTCAATAGGGAAGTGAATGTGAGTATCGTCATAGTGAATATGCCCGGGTTAACCCAAGGGATTGTTATTTCTGGTTGAATGGAAATTGCTTGAACCCAAAATGTGGATTTCGACATCCTGTAAGTTTCTTCTCCTCTCTTGCACCAGTAGTATAATCTTTGTGTCATGCTAGTCTTACTGGCTTTTGTAGGGAGTCTTGTTGCACTTATGATTTTCAGAAGTGAAGTTTGAAAAATTGCCGGTAATCAAAATTGAATTTTTTACCAAGTCACTTGTTGATTTGACAGGAAAAACCATAAAATGAAAAACATTGTACTAAGAAGATCGTATTTGTTATTTACTTTTCATTAAAAGCTGGTGTTCCATACTTTTGAATCTACTCTATGCTTACTTTTCTCTTCTAAAACATTCATGTACAATTGTTCCAACACGTCTTTTACATTTTAAGATAACTATAATTTCTTTAATATCTATTTAAATGTTCAAGTTACATATTGAGCTATTTCAATAAGATAACTATAATTTCTTTAATATCTATTTAAATGTTCAAGTTACATATTGAGCTATTTCAATCATATTTTGATGTACTTTGGACTGGTTATGATAATTTTTGTGTTATTCTGATGGTGTCTTTTCAGCCCCTTGATGGTTTGTTGGGAACTCAAGCAACAACTCCGACTGGTTCTTCTAAGCCTTCTTCGCACACAGCAGTAACTACAGCACCTGCTAGTCATATGCCTTACAACCAGGGTGCTTCTTACAGCTCCAGCAAACAAGCAGTTCCATGTATTTTCTTCCTCAAAGGGCTTTGCATTAAAGGTGACAGATGTGCTTTTTTGCATGGTCCAACTACAAGTAATAAAGCCACACAACCAGCAGCAACTACCACTGCTAGAGAGCCTCATTCATTGAAGAAGACTTTTGGTGCAGTTGAAGCATCTCAGTCACAGAAGTTTCCCCCAACTAATGTTTCCAATACTGTTGGACTAGCTCCTGAAAGTAAACCTTCTGCAAAAGTTAAAGCCGCTTTCACTAGGAGTGGTACTGGAACTGAGAAAAGTGTGCCATCTCCAGTAGGCTTGGATGAGGAACTTCCTCGACACAAAGCAACAAAAACTACTTCAATTGTTAATGGTGGCTCTATGGGTCATTCTGGTTGGTTGCATCAGCCCCATGCTTCAGATGAACAAACTTTTCATGGCAGTAAGGACACTGAAGAATTTTTGAGGGAGTCTTCTCCTGGTTTTGATGTTCTTGTGGATGATGAGCTCAGGGATTCTGATTTCTACCATGGTGAAGATCAATATGGAGGCACAAGAGGACATGAGGGAAGGAATGTCAATGAATATGACATTGGTCGCCCTGCTAATTATGATGCCATGGTTGATGTTGACCAAGAAATGTTTCATGATGCTCGAGGCTATGATTCATTTGACAATGTGCAAGGGAATTATGATTGGGACCAGCAGAGGGCTTCATCTGAGAGGATACCATTAGGGTCATCTACTCTGGAGAGAAGGGGTTACTCAAGAGTTGATAGTTCTGATCATGTTGAGGAATCCGATCTTCGACATCGTTTGTCTAAGCGCAGAAGGGTTAATGGCCTGAAGTCTGTTGTCAGTCATGATAATGCCCTAGAAAATTATGAAGGAGAACGAAATTACCGGGCTGGTTCTCATAGGGATTCCCACCGTTTACCTCCCAATGAGAGGTCCCTTGGCAGTCGTCTTCAAGGTAGAATAAAGCTTCCTGGGAGATCTGTAAATGGATCTGATTTGCATTCTGAAAGGGAGATAGAAAGAGGGCGAAATTGGGGACGACACTCACCTGGAAAGCCTCAAACCTCTTCCCAAGGGAGGCTCCGTGACAGAATAAAAGGAAAGGTGGAAGGGGATTTCAACAATAATGAAGGTCGAAATTTTGGTGGCCTGAGGATCAGAAGAGAAATAACAGATGAGAGGAATGCTGATTTTGCAGGTCCAAAAAGTCTTGCAGAGCTGAAAGTTGGGAAGAACAGTGATAATAAGCAGCATCAGTCTCTTGGAAAGCGAAGGAGTGTTGGAGATCATCAACAAATTGAAGGTGATCTTTCATTCAAGGGGCCAATGCCTCTAAGTGAGATTCTGAAGAGAAAGAGACAATCTGAAGGTGCCACTTCTGGGGATGGTGTAGCATCTGTAAATAAAGAAGATGTTGACCAGAAGCAAAGCAAGGGAAGCTTGATTAGTGGCTCCAATAACAAAGAAGTATCGGTGACAGTGAAAGAGGCGAACAAAGATGAAGAATCGAAGGTTGCGGCTACAGATATCGGAATAACGGAAGCCACTCATGGTGAATCTTCTCAACCACTCAACATGAGCGAGCACGAGGCTGACGCAGATGCTGAGGATGGGATCATTGGAGATGAGAGAATAGAAGATCACGAAGTCGAGGCAGATGACCAGAGGGATGGAGAGTATTATTATGAGCAGGTTGACGAAGGGGAATACAACTACGAGGAGGATGAAAACGTGGACCCGGAAGAGGAATACATAGAGGAGGAAGATGGTGATGACTTTGCAAAGAAACTGGGTGTCATGTTTTCATGAGCAGTGGGGATACGACTGCTTGACGATTATTATGGATGGTTTTATGGAGGAGGACCCCTTGAAGAAGCTCATTTAGGTCTTGGCTTCGTTCTGATCAAGTTAAGAGTTAGCTCAGCTATATTGAAATTCCATTGTAGAAGTAGAAGCATTAAGTTTTGTTCTTGTATCTCGTCGTATTTAAAAGCTGACTGATATGAATTTGGATCCCTGCTTTGCTTGACAGGCCCTTTTATTTCTTGTGCCCACCAATGTTATTGTTAAGTGCATGACTGCAGAAAGTAGAAAATCAAAAGATATTTCTATTAATCTCCGAGTCTATTTTATTTCGGATAAAATTTCGATGTGTTTGGGGTTGGTATTAGTTTGCACGTACCGGTGTTCGTATAAATCGATATTTTAGTCGGAGGGATGGAAATAAGGAAAATTTTGAAATTTAAATTTTTGAAATAAAAAGCTTCAAAATTTGAAAGTTAATAATTTTTTCGAGAAATTTTGCTTAAAAGAATTTTTGAGTTGTATATTGAATCATGCTAGCCTTTTATAGAGAATTTGTCTAAGCCTTTTTTTAGGGAATTTGATCTCTTACATTATAAAGCATTTTCTTCATCTCACACAATTAATATTTTCAGATTATTATTAGAGTATATTCTCTGAATTACAAATTTTTTGTAGAGAATCTCTAGTGTATTTTTGTTTTTTCTTTTCGAGAGAATTTTGTTAGAGAATTATTACGGTTCATCTCTGTTTTTTCTTTGCAGAGAAGCTTTACTATTCATCTTTGTCTTTTCTTTACAAAGAATCACTCTTGTTCATCTCCGTCTTTCTTTGTAGGGAATCATTTATGTTCATCTCTATCTTTTTTGTTTTAAGGAATCTTTGAAGGTTGCAGACTTTTTAAAATTATTTATTTATTTTTGGTTTTGGTGATTGTTATTGTTGTGGTGTCATCTACAAGATCCACCTTTTTTATTGAAAATGTCGAGGATTTCTTATTTTTTGAGTCGGAATACATTGAGCTGAGCATCTCAATCATAAGCTTTTTGTATTCCTTTTGGTTTTGGCCTAAGCTAATAACGCGTTAGCATTCGATTTGGCTCGAATAAACTTTGCAGTAGTTTCATCCGGACCGACAGACTTGCATAATCTTGAGTTTTTGTTGAAAAAATCATCCAAATATTTGGAATCATATTTTTCATCATTGAATTTGTCCCACAATTTCGTTTTGAAATTTCTAACTAATAATGAGATTTTCATGTATTGATTTTGTCCATAAACATAATTCTAGAAAACAATCCAAAAAATTTGCAACTTTAAAATGAAATTGGTTGTTTTGTATATGTGCTTTTGGTCTGGTTCTAGCTGGAATTTGTCAAAGAACTTGGACCATAAATTTTAGATTTTTGCTGGTAAGATATCAAAAGAAGATGGTCCGTACCAGTTTCACCATTCTTGAAACCAATTTAGAAATTTGAATTTGGTGCCATACTTGAAATATATGAGCCAAGAAGGTCTCATATGTTGGTTGTTGATAAGGAAGGCATTGTTCCAAGCTTCCTCTTTGATAATCCAATATGTAAAATATGGGTGGTAGTCTGTTTTGGTGGTAAATTTGGTTGAGACTTTGTTTGGAAAGTTTGAGTTTCACCCCAATCTCTTGGTATAAGAATTTTTAATTATTTGAGCTGTCGAATGAGTAATAAAGTTAGGGTCTTTTAGATCAATGTAATGTTTGAACAATACTGATCTAGTTTGAACCAATATGTTTTCATAATATTACTGGTTTTTTTATGAGTTTAATGACTTTAAATGCCATCATTTGAAAAGATCTTTGGTAACAATATGTGGAGGTTTATCAGAAAATTCTTCCTCCACAATGAATTCTTTTTCAAAACATTTGTTTGTAAAATATTGTTAGGATTTTTATGTAACAATTTGTGAAGATGCTACTTCTTTTGGAAAAACATATTGAAAAAGTGTTCATTTTGAAATATTTTTGAGAGATTTTGGTTTGTATAAAACAATCTCTCTATTTTTTTGAAATCTTAGCTACTTTAACAATAATTTATTTGAAAGGAGTTTCAGTTTTAGATTAAATTATGGCTAATGCCACTTCTGGCGATTGAGAGAGATACTCAATCCTTTTTTTTTTTAACTTTGAGAATTGATTTCATTTGGGTCTTGTGCATCTTGGAGGGGTGCATTATTAGAGGTTTTTGATGAGGATGATGATCCTCATTTTCTTCTTGTAGGCAAATTTCATACTATGGTTTGATGAGCTTTGAGGATATTGTTGTTTTTGAGGACTCTTATACTTTTCCTTTTCTTTTTTCTCTGAGTTTTGGGAGAACTTTTGAAGGCATTCTCTGGTTAGAAAATCAGGTAAAGAATCAATTTCTCCTTTAATACATTCAATTTGTCATATTGCAAAAATCTATTTTTAGGCAATATTTTGAACATCTTTTTGTAAATTTTTTTTTACAGATTTACAATCAATTTGTAAAAGAAAATTTTGATTTAATAAATCACTTTGAAATTTTGTAATACATTAAACAATTGACAATTTTTTTCTTGTACTATAATTTTGCTGAGTTGGATTTTGTGTCTAGATGTAAACTAAACTATTTGCTCTTTTCCTCCCTTAATCTATTTCAAAATCCCACCATACCCTATCATAGAAGCACCTATTTCTACTATTTAGCGGATGGTTGGATCAGCTAAATGTAAACAAGGAAGTTTAGTGATTTGCTTTTTGATTTGGGTAACTATATTGATGTGAATGTTTGTCCAAGGTTGTGGATTCTTCTTGAGAATTTCATACAAGGGCTAAGATAATTTGCTAATACCGGAATAAAAATCTATGATATAATTTAGGCTATCTAAGAACCTTTGTAACTGGATTCTATGAAGGATTTGATTTGAAAATTTGTTGGAAAATTCTATAAATCTTTCTATTGGAGTAATGGTCCCTTGAGTAACATAATGACCTAAAACCCTTACTCTAGTTTGGAATAAACTAATCTTGGATTTAGATGCTACTAAACCATTATTGTTTATAACTTTGATAAAAATTGATTAGTGTTTGAAGTGTTTTCTAGATTTTTGGAAATTACTAACACATCATCAATGTATACTATTGTAAATTGATAATATGGATAAAAATATCATTCATAATTCTTTGGAACTCGGATGGAGTATTTTTAATCCAAAAGGCAATTATGTTCCATTCAGTATGGCCCAAATAGTATAGTAAATGTCGTTTTGTATCTTTCTTCTTTTTTATTTGAATTTGCAAAATCCTAATTTCATGTCAAATTTTGAGAAAATATTGACATTGCAAAGTTTTTAAAATAAATATTTTTATTTGGGATTGAGTATCTCATCCATTTTATATTTTGATTGAGAAGTTTGTAATTAATAACTAATCTTGGCGTTGCTCTTTCGAATTCTGCATTTTCTATCACATAGAATGCAGAGGAACTCTAAGGAGAGTTACTTTTTCTGATTAATTTTTATTGAAAAGATCTTGTATTTCTTTTCTATAAAATTCTTCCATTTCTTTGTTCATTTGTATTGGCCTTACTTTTGTTGAAATTTTGTTTCATCAAAATCATTTTCATAGGGTAATGTTACTTCATGTTTTTCCTATTCCAAAAGGCATTAGGAATGTTAGGACATATTGTTGATTCTATTTCTTCTATAATTTAGTTTATTCTTTTTGGACTTCTCTTTTCCTAAATGTTAAATTAATTTTTAAAATTTATTTCTTCTTTTAAAAATAAAATTGCTTCTATTTATGATTAATCAATTGTTGATTTGTCCATTGTGAATGGACAAAGATTTTAATAGGTTGAGATTTCTTATTTTGGGATTTTCCACAAAGGAAATTCTATCTTGGTATTTAAAACTTTGGTGGAAATTGAATGATTTGTTACCTTATAAGGTTTGAGTAAAAATACGAATGGGGTTCCTAATATGACATCTTGGGTAATATCTTTTACCATTAAAAACATGTTTGATATTTGATACCTTTATTACAAATTTCACCATTAGGAATTTTTGGTTAATTTTGAGTTTTTCTTTTTACCATTTTGCGACTTTAAGAGATTATAATGTTTTGTCATAGTATTTTGTTAGAATTATGTCTTCTTTAATACAATTTTGATATACTCTTGTGTCGAAAATAACTATTGTTTCCAAATGAAATTCATTTTTATAATTTATTTATTTATCAAGTACCTTTGGATGGCTCCTTTAGTAAAAACCATAATATATTCTTATATATTATTTCGCTCGAGTTCAATTTATGAAGAATTATCTTCTAGGGTTTCATGTTTTAAAGTTTGCATTTGTTTCTTCATCTCTTGTTGCTCATTTTAAGCTAGGAAAGCTCTAACTTAATTTGTTTTATTTCCAATTATAATTCGAATTTGTGATTTGTCTAGTTTCATTTTTCATATTTATTGAATATTATATCTTGTATATTGTACATTTGTGATTGATTAGGAATAATTTCTTTTTCTTTTTCGATTTTTATTTTAATGAGGATTTTAATTTTAAATGATATTATCTTTTAAGTTCTAGGTCTTGAATTTTGAATTTTGGTATTTGCTTAACATATTTATTGAAAGTTCATTTTCATTAGAGGATTCGAATGTTGTATGTAATTCATCGATTTGATAGATGTATCATTTTCAAAGGTAGTGGATTTTAGAAGAATTTCATTGATCTTTTGTTCTATTTCTTCATCTAGATTCAAATTATTCATTTTCTCTTGATCTTACAGATTTTGAGATGTGTCATGGTTTTCACATCTATAACATTTTATTGTTTTTATCTATTTTGTTTTCTAACTTCATTGTTTCTTTTTTTCTATGTTTCCTATATTTTGGTTTTTTTATAATATTCGAGATATTATTTTTCCTATTTTTGGTTTTACAAGGCAAAATGTTTTTAAGGAAGAGGGCTCACTTCTATTGTCAAATTGGTGGCAAAATTATCCTAATTTTTTTACATTGATATCTTTCCTTCTTAAGTGATTTTGTAATTTTAAATATTGACAAAATTTTAGTCATTCCTTTTGGGTGAAAGCAATTTGTTCACCATATGTAAGTTTTTCATGGGGATATAAGGAATCATACCTTTGTAATTCTCCCTAATTTGATTTTTAACTTTTTTTTCTAATAAATTAGGAGGTCCTACTAGAAAATTTGCTTTCTAGAATGGTTGTTGGTTATTAGATCTTTGCAGGACCCTAATCATAAAGACATCTTTATACTATTTAAAATCTATTAATTTTTTTTGCATTTTAAATTTGATAATAATTCTGAATTTCTATCTTTAAGATGAGAAGGATCTTCTATAAAGTGTTTAGAGATTGAGAAAATCAAAGTTGCAACCGCATCTTGGATTTCTCTTCCTTGTTCATCTAAAATAACTTTTCCTTGATTATCCTTTTTTATTGCTTTTAGAAATTTTCTTGTTGGGTTTTAGTGAGTGCATGGTTGCACCATCCTTTTAATTGGCTACTAAATCCAACAACTAAAAGATTGACTATAGCATGATCACTAATCAATCCATTTTGGTTTTGAGTTTTATAAACATTCAAAACTATTTTCATTTGTTGTAATAAACTAAGAATATTATATTCCGACATTTCATCTATATTGCATTCATAAATAGTGTTAGCATTGTATTTATTTTGGAAAACAAATGTTTCTTCTAGTCTTGCATTACTAGCCATTGATGAGTATGTTGATGACATATTAGGTGAATTTTGGGGGCTCTTTTACTATCTAGTATAGATAGATTGGGCTATATTTGAGGAATTATCTATTTCTTGTAAATTGATTCTAAATGTTGTTGGGATGGAAGAGACAGAGGCTCTAGAAGTCTTAAAATCTGTTCTTTGTGTTTCAGGATTTGATTCTTCTTCTATATTTAACCTTCTAAAGGTTGCACTGGTACTTCCTATTTCAAAAGAATGGCTTGGGGCATTCTGGGTGGCCTATTGAATTTAATTCAACTGTGCAATCTTGGTGTTGGGAAATTTCACTTAATGAAGTGTTTGTAATAAGGTTGGTGTAACAAGATCTATAGCAACTTCTAACTTCCATTTGGTAGGTAAATTGATTTCATGCCATTGTATTATTTTTGAAATTGTGGTATGAGATCTTGAGGTGTCTGTTTCTAGTAAAAGAGTTTCTCCTTTTGGGATTTAGAGTAAAGCTTTGGTGTTGACTACAGAATACATGACTTTGAAATAGAGCTAATAGACTAATGTTAGCACTTCGAATCCATGGTACATTTTGTAATTATAAGTATGAATTTGAAGGGTCAATGGTTTTAAAATGTTTTTATCAGTTAATGAAACCATAAAATATGGGTAGAAATTAAAATGTATTGGGCCTGTGCATAAGCTTGTTTCTACTGTTCCTAGTAAGGAATCATTCAACATTATGTGTCTTTAGTCCCTTAAGACAATCAAAATTGAAGTATTTTTGGATGTATTTATAATTTTGTTCTTTAAGCTTATTGATGACGACTCTATCTAATAATTGAATAGTTTCATATTCCTTTTGGACAGGTAAACTTTTTTCTTTTGTTTTTAGAACATAACTACAAAACACATTTAAAGTTTCAAATGTTTTATAAATTTAGTTTGTTGGAACTTTCGAAAGAGTCTAATTAACACATATTTGGGTAACATTTTCATAATGTTCTTCTTGTTCATTGATAGTGTTGTTGGAGGTTTGGTCAGGTTATTAGGATTGATTGAAGGCAAAACTTGCAAAAGAATTGGTTTTCCTAAGGAGAGGAAACAATTTTTTGTTCACGTTTCCTACAAGTGTTCTACTATCAAATTTTTGGATTACTAATATTGCCTACAAGGATACTCTATCCTTAACACGCCTAACCATGGTTACCTGGACTGTGTATCATTACTTAGTAAAAAATAATAATACATCAATAAAGATAGTTAAACCAGAACTCGAAAATATTGAAAATAAATTTGAAAATTTTTAAAATTTAGAATTACTTGTTCTTCATTGGCTCGATACCAAATTAGTCCCGAGAATCTAATGAGAGATGGAAGTAAGTAAAATTTGAAATATAAGTTTTGAAAACTTAAATTTTTTTGAATTTTAAAATTTTGAAAACACAAACTTAAAATTTTGAAAGTTAAGAAACTTTTGGAGAAACTTTGCTCAAGATAATATTTAAGTCGTATACGATTAAAAATAATACTAAATGACAAACAAATAGATGAGAACAAATAAAAATACTGGAGGTTCAATATCTTCATAAAAATACTGGAATAAAAGCAAGCCCTTTATGAATGAGAGCTCTTGATGTAGGCGAAAAAATCTCATCAAAAGACATTAAAATGATAGTGCCACAGAACAACTATACAAATCTGAGCTTTCATATAATAGGAAAACAATTAGATTATATTAAAAATTTGGTAGAAATTTGACCAAATAGGAAAGAATTAGGGAAAAAAACCTAAAAAAATTTCTAAAAAACTAATATTTACACCATATGAAATACCAAAATATTTCCAAAAATCCTAAAATGATTTTTTTAAAAGAAATCCAAAATAGACTTGATGTTTTGAAGGTTACAAGTACGAATTAGTAGCCCTAAATACCCCAATGCAAGCTCAACACTTAGTAAACACATTACATCAATCTTTTCAATATGCCTTTGGCCAGTCAGAAGATGACTACGTTGGCATGTGCGCATAAAACAAATAAATTTATAAAACAATTTTAAAGCACTATTTTATTGCAAGCGTACAGATCAATTGTAATATTTGTAGTGTTACAATGGAATACTAGAGTATTCCAAAGATCGAACCCAAAAGAGATGACGATTTAGCGATTTCCATTTAGAAGTGCATGTACGAAAGGAGTCTAACTAGCTACTCACTAATTGCTATGGTAGGACAAGCATAAACAGAGAATTTTAAAACTAATTTCTAAGTTAACTATCCCAAGGGCTAAATTATAAAGATAGTAAAAGTACTGAAAATTTAAAAATAACTAACAATTGGGTGTTGGTTAACTTCAATGTGGTTTATTAATTTTTGAACTAAGGTCCTAAACTGCTTGAACTCTCAAAATGGCTCCATTTTACCTCTCAGTCTCAATTTTACCAAGTTAGACAAATTAATCCGGATTATCTCCTGATCTCACCGGTTAACCTAGGACTAATGAATCGGTGGCCAACAAGATCTCCTATTAGTTTCACTTGCCTAGATGTTCCCTTAGGGTAATCAATCCTAGGTTTTTAGGTTCACTCAATTAATCCAATTTATTGCAATTTAGTCCCTTAGCTAAAAATCAACTTACCCACATCTTTATTAACTAGCCCCCTTTGAAGTTTAGTTATCCATGTTAAAAACTGAGTAAACAAATATAAAAATCAAAACTTTAACAACCATGAACATAAACCCTAAGGAAAACATAAAATTTAGGATTTTTACTTTTTAAAACTTGCAAAAAAGATAAATGGAAGCATCTAACAGTGAAATCTTTGAAAAGAATGCCCACGGTGGCTTAATTTAATGGGTGTGGGAATTATCTTTGCAATGACTTAGAAATGTTTTCAAGGTTTAATGTAAGACACATGCATCATCTTAGTGCATATCATAATGTTGCAAAATGTTTTCAAACATTTGCTTAATACAAGGATATTAATATATGAATGTTTTATTTTCACTTCAAAAATGACACCAAATCCCTTATTGAACATACTCATTGAAAATAAAATGAATTGAAGTAACTATAAGGAATGAAAAAGGAACCTAATAATTGTCCTGAGTTGTAAGAAATTGAAAATAGTTCTTGATACTAACTGTTTTTCGACCAGTCAAGCTGAGGCTAGAAAACACTAGGAAGAGTCTGATGAGATAGCTCATTGCTATATGCTGGCCAACGTCACCAGTAGTTTGTATAAGCAACTGGAGTGCTGTAAGACTACTAAAATGATTCTAGATAAGCTAGAAGACATGTTCAGAGGCCAATCTGCCTTGGCTCGACAATCTGCCATAACTAGCTTGATGAATACCTAGCAAAAGCCTGACACTTTAGTCAAATACCATATAATAACTCTTGTGGGCTAATTTCCTGAGGCCGCAGACAATGAGGCAAATCTGGACCAGAACACTCAAATTGAGATGGTGTTCAAAAGCTTGTCAAAGGATTTTGCTAGTTTTCAGGCCACATATAACCTTGGTAACAAAAAACTGACGCTTACACAACTCATGAAGGAGTTACAATCTTATGATTTGATGTTGAATGGCGGTTAGTCGGTCAAAAAAGTAGAAGGGAATATGGTCGTTGCTTCTTCCTCAAAAGGGAAGGGAAAATGCACTAAGAAAGGCAAGGCTAAGATCTCTAGGCCACAAGTGAAAATGAAGAGAACCAGAAAGCCTAAAGACTTATTTAAGTCTAAAAGCTTTTTCTGCAGCAAGAAAGGGCACTTAAAGGCAAACTGTAAAGAGTGGAAGGAACACCTAGCTACCAAAGACAAATGTTTGAAACTCTTGATGATAAAAGTTTGTTTAGTGGAAAACTCAATAGACCACTAGGTCATTGATTCGAGAGCCACTAATCATGTTTGTGTTTCTCTACACGGGTTTGAGAAGATGAATTATCTTAGAGATGAGAGCTTGTTGTTGCGGACTGGGAACGAGACAAGTGTAGCAGTGGAAGTAGTTGGAGATTTCTTGTTCCGTATTTATATAAAGATAGCTTGACCAAGACTTTTAATAATGGAATTGCAATATTTAGAAATCACAATCTTATCTGTAATTGATGAATATCAAATAATCTCTATTTTATCAAAACAAAGATGTACAAATTGCTTGAGACTAGAATATCGAATAAAAGACTTAAAACTTCTCACTTTAATGCGGCGTACCTTTGGCATTTAAGACTTGGTCATATTAACCAAGAAAGAATCACTAAACTTGTGAAAGATGACATCTTAAGTTCACTTAAAAAATTTAATATTCCATAATGTGAATCTTGCTTAGAAGGTAAGATGGCTAAGCGATCTTTTAATGCAAAAGGAACGAGGGCCGAAAAACCCCTAAAACTTGTGCAAATTGACGTTTGTGGCCCTATGAGCATTAGTGCAAGAGGTGGTTATGAGTATTATGTAACCTTTATTGCTGACTATTCCATATATGGGTATGTATATCTGATGCACCACAAGAGTAAAATCTTTGATAAATTCAAATAGTTTCATGCGGAAGTGGAGAAACAACTAGGTTTACCCATAAAGGCACTTTGGTCTGATTGAGGTGAGGAATATTTATTTGATGAGTTCTTAGGGTGCCTTATAATGAATGAGACTCTATCCCAGTTAATCGCACCAGTAGATAAAAGAAATCAAACATTGTTAGACATTGTGTGTTCGATGTTAAGTTATTCGAAGTTGCCAATCTCTTTTTGGGGATACATTGTATAAACGATTTGCTATATTCTGAATGATATTCCAACTAAGGTAGCATAAAAAACCCAATACAAATTTTAGCATGGTAGGAGGCCAAATCTTAATCATTTTAGGATTTAGGGATGCCCAACCAACGTATTGGAGAAAGATGCGAGGAAGTTGGACTCACAGACATAATTGTGCGTGTTTGTAGGATATCCAAAGGGTGGTTTGTTTTACAACCCAAAAGAGCAAACTATTATAGTCTCAACTCATGCTACTTTCCTTGAAGAAACTTACATGAATGACTTCAAGCCTTGGAGTAAAGATGTACTCGAGGAGCTTTCGGGAAATATACAAAACCCTAAAGAAATGGTTCCAGAACCAAATCCTAGTAGTAGACTTGCAAACAATCAACAGCATAGGGAGCTTCGTCACAGTGGGAGGGTCTCTCGTAGGCCTGAGTTTTTCCAATCTAGCAAAAGTGTTCTTAACACTAAGCCTGCCAAAAAGAAGATAATAACCCACTTACATATGATAAAGTAATGCAGAGTGCTGATTCCATGCTCTGGGAAATAACTATGAAAGATGAGATAGACTTTATGTATTCTAACATAGTTTGGGAACTTGTAAGCTTATCAGAAGGGATAAAACCCATAGGGTGTAAGTGGATCTACAATAGGAAAAGAAATGCGGATGAAAAAGTGGAAACTTATAAGGCCAGACTTGTAGCGAAAAGTTTTACTCAGAAAGAAGCTATTAATTACGAAGAAACCTTCTCAGTGGTTGTCATGCTCAAGTCAATCTGCATATTACTATCCATTGCGTTGACACTCAACTACGATATCTGACAAATAGATGTCAAGAGAACATTTTCAAACAACTATCTTGAAGAGAGTATCTACATGAAGCAACCCACTGGATATATAGCTAAGGAAACAAACATAAAGTTTGGAAACTACTTAGATCTATATATGGACTTAAGTAAGCATTCCGCTCATGGAATCAAAGATTTGATCAGGCGATCAAGACTTTTAGATTTGATCAAAATGTAGATGAAGCTTGTGTTTACGAACGTTTAGGGGATGGAAATGTTGTTTTTCTTGTTCTACATGTCGATGATATTCTACAATTGGAAATGATGTATGGACATTGTCATCAGTTAAATTGTGGATAACACAACAATTTAGCATGAAGGACTTGGGAGAAGCTAATTTTGTTCCAAGTATTAGAATCCTAAGGGATCGAAAGAACAAAGTGATAGCACTACTGTCTCTTACTTCATATATAGATAAGATATTGAAGTGTTATGCAATAACAGATTCGAAGAAGGGAAATCAACCTTCCGTATCGGGATTTTATATCTATTTAGAGGACTATCTTAAGACAGCGAAATGAGGAGAAAACATGAGAAACGTTTCGTATGATTTAGCAGTAGGAAGTCTCATGTATGCTATGCTATGCACATGCTCAAATATTTGTTTTGTAGTGAGGTTGGCAAGTCTGTAACATCCTGATTTTGAGCTTAGTCGAAACAGTGGTTTCGGGACCATAAATCCATTGAGGAAAAAAATTATTTTATTATATTTTTATGGTCTACGATTTCACAAAATGATTTCGTGAAAATTTCGTTCCAAAATTTCTACGTTTGGGCACTCAATTTAGTCAAAAGGACTAAATTATAAAAAGTGAAAAAGTTGAGTTCTACATGTTAGAGGTGTCCAATTGTTATGAAACTTTAAATTGGAGGTCCTTATATGGTAATTAGACCATTGGCTAAGTTGGTAGACAAAATGGACATGAGATAAGTGAAATAGAAAATTTTTAAGTTAGGGCCAATTTGGTAATTTAGTAATAAAAAGAATTAAAAAGGGAAAAAGATGGCAAAATGTGCTCATCTTCTCCATGGTGAACGAAAATAGCAAGGGGGAAGCCATAGTTAGGGTTTTCAAGCTTCCAAGCTCCATAATAAGTGATTCCAAACCCCGTTTTTAATGTTCTTTACGTTTTTGGAGTCCTAGTAACTTGATTTAGCTTATTCTAGCAATAATTTAACCTAGGGTCTATATTTGGAAAAATACCCATAGGTGAAATGTGTTTATTTTGATGTTTTATGGTAGAATATGAAGCTTGAAATTATGTTAAACAACTTTTGCTAAGAGATTTTAAGTGAAAACGAGTAAAACGACATAATCGGTAAAAATACCTAATGTTTATAAGTACATGCTAGAGTGGGAATTTGATGTTGTCATAGAAGGGAAAAATGTTCAGCATGTCATAAAATGTTCAACATGTCATAAAACATATGAATAAGAGATGAAGTTTAATTTCCAAGCTTTGGGGAAAAAGTGTAATTATGTAAAAGTTTAAGGGAAAAATTGTAATTTTGTCAAAGTTAGAGTCGAGGACTGTTTTGATGAATGTGGGTATTAAATAAGCTAAATTTGCAGTTATAGATCACGAAGAACGAAATCCAGAGCTAGACTGGGGAAGAAAAAGATTGAGGACTAAAGTGTTAGATTTGATCACATTTTTGTATTGAGGTAAGTTTACGGTAAATAAATACAAAATTTTAATAATTATTATTAATGTTGTTATTTTCTAGCAATTATATATTTATTTCATGAATTTATTTAATGTTGACTCAAGTATGAGATGACAGAGAATCAGTGTTAAAAAGTCCCGTTGAAACATAAGGAATGTATCGGATACAAATGTCATGACATTTGGGTAAAGAGGTCCCATGTAAGACCATGTCTGGGACATGGTGTTGGCATCGAGATAAGAGGTCCCATGTAAGACCGTGTCTGGGACATGGCGTTGGCACCGAGATAAGAGGCCCCATGTAAGACCATGTTTGGGGCATGGCATTGGCACCGAGATGAGAGGTCCCCCGTAAGACCATGTCAGGGACATGGCATGGGCACCGATATGAGAACTCCCATGTAAGACCGTTTCTGGGATATGAAATTGGTAGTATAGGAAACATCCCATGTAAGACTATGTCTGGGACATAGCTTTGGCATGTTATATTCAGACAAGAGACCCGAGTATCCTTAGTATTCCAAGTGATTCAACGGGCTAGAAAATGAATTAAGTTACATGAAAGTTCAAGCAAAAGCATGATATCTAGATTTAGGTGAGTTATAAATGATTGAAAATATCTCAGTTATCAGTTGAGAAAAAGAATTTCAGTAAGTGAAAAGTAAGTTATAATCGTGAGTTATTTAAGAAAGCAAATAAGTAAACAAGTAAGTGAGTAAGTAAAGAAGAAAGTAAAGATCCTAGTGCTTGATGAAAATTTATGAGTATGATGGTTTATGATAAGTGTTGTTATTTATTTACTTGTAAACTTACTAAGCTTTATGCTTACTTCTTTTATTTATTTTTCTTTCATATAGTATTATCAAGCATAGTCGGGATCTTGAAGACGTCGGAGTGCATTCACACTATCAACCACCACAACTCGGTATTTTAAGACGATAAATGTTTCGAGCTATGACATGTATAGGGACTTAGTCATTTCAATTTTATATTCTTAAATTATGACCAAAAGATGATATGTAAATATTTGATGATGAATAGTTATTAAAATGGCTAAGTATGAATGTGTTTGTTGTTATAAAAGTCTAGGTGCTAAATTATGGATAGAAATCATGAAAAAGTAAAAATTGGTAGTAAATCAGTTTTGAGACAGCAGTAGTGACGTGAATTTGAAAAATCACCAAGGATAGTAGAAAATGAATTAGAGGGTAGATGAGATATAGAATTAAAGCTTATTGAGTCTATGTTCATATAAAAATAACGGTGTAGACAAAGGAATTATGTATTCTGAGATATTTGCATTTTAGTTAGATAAGGTCAAAGTGGTTTTCGGAATCCCCTATTCTGAATTCGGAAAATCATTAAAAATTGTAAAAAAATATTTATAAGTTTTAATTTATATTTATAGATTCCTTATTGAGTCTATTTTCTGTATAAATAAGTTAGAACACTGTATGAAGTCTGTACAATGAGATAATTGAATTTTAGTGACGAGAGGTCAAGACAATCGATTAGTGAAATAGGGGAGACTTTAACTGGTAAACTGTACTAATTGGTCGAACCAAAAATTTTGAAAAAGTTATGGTAAAAAGATATATGAGTCTAGTTTCAGGGAAAATTTACAAATCTAAATTTTGAGTTTCGTAGCTAGAGTTATAATTAATTTAGTAAGTGCTGTACAGGTGGACAACCTTATAATGAACAGTGAAATAACTTTTAAAAGTAAATTTTTATGCCCCGAACTTTTAAGTTAAGTCAAGTAACGCCTGATGCTTGACTCCGGAAATGGTCTCGGGTAAGGGGTGTTACAAAGTCAATATCAGACGAATCCAGGTCTAAGACATTGGCAAGCAGTTAAGCATATACTCAAGTATTTATGGAGAATAATGGATTATATGCTTATGTATTCTAGAGGAGATCTCACTCCTATCGTATATACTGATTCTGACTTCCAAACATGTTGGGATTTGAGGAGATCGACATCAAGCTATGTTTTTTTCCTAGATGGTGGGTCCATATTGTGGACAAGTGTCATGCAGGGTTGCACTAGTAACTTCACTATGGAGGGCCGACTATGAGGTATGGAAAAACTATGACATTATTATAGTATGAATATAACTAAAATTGAATTAATAACAGAAGGATAACACACATAATGGAGACAATAGTGTTTGACAAAATGGTAGACATAGTTAAAGATTGCATATGAAGACAATCCCCGGGGATTTGTTTAGCCAAGATATAGCTAGAGAGATCTTTGGGAAACATATAGAGGGGCACAAAAATGCGAAACATGACTCATCTACTTCACTAGGGCAAGTGGGAGATTGTTGGATCTGGTGCCCTAAGTGTAGTATTTTTGTCAATATACGCTTGTAATTTTTCCAAATTGATTTGTTAATAAAAAATTAATTGATTACATTAATATAATTTTTATAATTACCCTCACTTGTTTTGTGCATACAAAGAAAAATGGAAGTAAATGTTGCTCATTGGTTGTCTAATTTTTAACTAATACTAAGCGTATTACGTGGTCTTATCGTAGTACGGAAAGACATCTTGTATTAGTAGACGAACCTAAACATGTCCTTAGTCTAATTAAAAATGAGAAAACCAATTGAAAGACTAATATGTCGTCGATCAAGTCCAATTGGGGAGATGCCTTGTCTTGGGCATCAAAGTGGATGACTCCCAGAAGATAGAGACACAAATGTGACTAACTGAACTGACAGTACATCAGAAAAAAACCCAAGCATAATAGATCCTGAATAAGTTTATGGATTTGTTCATTTGTGAAGTTCATAGTGTGACATACCTAAATCCTGAGTGGATGACGGATTATATATGTGTGACTCGTAAATTTTGATGTAAGTAAAAGACTGAGTTCAAATAGATAAAGAACCGAAAGCTGGTTCGTTGGGTGTACGACTTCTATAGTATACAACTTCATTCAAAATAGTGGAATTCATAGCCCAAAATATAGGTAAATGATATCCTCTCATTGGCATTACATGGTTGAGGAAAAGTAAATGTGGCCACGGGTCGTCCGTCTTTGTGATGGATGACTTGATCACTATTTGATAGTGATTGACTTTTCATGAAGAAAGATGTAATGATTACCATGAGATAAAACATGATCATATTAGAAGAGCAGATATTATCCCAAAGAGATCAAGGGTATGCTATAAAGGTAACAGACTTATGATAAAGTCATTGGACAAGCACTAAGTAGTTGCTTTCGTAATGGTATGTCATTGGGGATAGCTCTGTCATAATATTATAGTGGAATGACTTCGTGACTAAATTATTTTATAATTAATAGGTGAAAAGCCGAAAATTAATTATAAACCATTTGAGTTTCAACTACATATGTCCAATCGATCCCTCCGCTAGCTTGTTGAAACTAGTAATGAACTGTGTGTTTGAATAGAAATGCGAAACATTAAGGAATTATTATGGTTTTCTCTGAAATGGAGAAATGAAATAATTTCAAAAATGAGTGTAGGTTTCCAAAAATGGAAATGGAAACTTGCAATCCTATATAGGATTACTTAAAAAATGATGAAAGAATGAGTTTATGTTTTTGGACTGTTTTGATGCCAAAAAAGAAAATAAATCATTCGGTCATAGTGAACATGTTGAGTTGTGAAATATTGAACGAATTTTCTCAAAATTTTACCGTGGGTAAAATTGTCAAAAGTTTTACTTGGTTAAAATTGGGATGAGAAAATTATTTAATATGTAAATATTAAAGTTTATTTTGTAAAATAGAGAAATTGAATCAGGTTGGATCATATTACATAGTACTGGGTTAAAAAGGCCTAGGAAGTACTTGTAATAGGACCCGATGGGAGAGAGGCCTAAAACCTCTCATATAATATGAAGGGGGCGGCTACAAGGGTGATTCATTCACATCTCTTCTACTTTAAGTATGATCTTATTTTTCTATTTAAAATAAACTTGTACAACTCTACAAGTGTTCTACTTTCTCTTCTTATAAATAGATGGCATCGGTAGAGCTATTGATATAACTTTTGAGAGATTGTTATTCTGCTAAAGAATAGATAGATTTTATTCTTAATTTTTAAATATGTTTTTCCAGAATAATAATTTCACCGGTTTCTATTATAGAAGAGAATTTGTGTTTTAACCTCAAAAGGATTTTTTTTTCTAATTTTGTGTTTTGATTTAATTGGTTGGAGCCCACACTCGAAGCAATTCATGGTACGAGAATAGCAGAGAAGATCACTTGGTTGAAAGCTTAAAAAAATCGAATATTCCTTTATCCAAAAACACAATTACGATTTCGGTCTAAGGTTTATTGTTATAAATATCACAAATCGGATTAGTTTTCAAAGGCAAGAAAACCATTTTCAAATCAGATTTTTTCCAACATGATCTCACCACCTTATTTCTCCTATTCTCACATTCCTTATCTCTCCAATAATGTGGAAGAGATGGCTCAATTTTAGCTCAGTTCTGTGCACTATGAGTTTAAAACATTAATGTTATGCTCTTTTCTTTTCTTATTTTTAGCATATTTTTCATTCGTTTGTTCTTTTTTCTTGTAATACTTTTGATCCTTAGTATATTTTTTTCTTTCACATTTTTATTTCTTTTTATGCACAATTTTTAGTGAGAATTAATTACGATCTAAATCAACCTCTCTTCACTAGTCACTCAAGTAAATTTTGTAAGAAACCTCCGTAATGTTCCTACTTAAGCCTCGATGTTCATGGCATGACGTCCATTCAATAGTGCTATACAAAGTTTAGGGATTGTGAAGGGTTAATTTTCAAACTTAATTTCCACTCAAGGTTTCAAACATAAAGGCTCATCAAGGAAGGACAATGTAAGGCTCAAATTTAGGAACTAGGGATAATGTAGCATCTAAGGTTGGTCCTTTAGTCTCTAGGCTACATAAACAATGCCTTAGGTCATGCCTTATTATTTAAACTAATACAAAACCAAAACAAGTTTCTACTTATTTCCATAAATAATAACAATTTCTAAAATATGCATGTATACACCTATCTTCATTCTTATTAATCATTTGGATAAAAAAGAATTTTCAACTACCTCTATCCTATTATACAATGTAATTAGTTGAACTAAACAATTTATTGACAAAACAAAGAATCCACCAAGCATCAATTAAAATCTATACATTCAAAGTACTTAATAAACAATATCATGCCTCAATCCATCGATGTCAATTACTTCATGTTCAAGCACCATGCACACAATAACAAAAAATCAAATAAATAAAAGAAAAATATTTTTTGAAAAATTTTGAAATTTTTTTGAAGAGTGACTTAAAAACTGAAAACATGCAAAACACACATAAAAATAAAGCAAAATAAACTAATTTGCATCCCCTACACTTAAATTACACATTGTATTCAATGTGTAGCCTAATACAAAATATTAAGAGGTTATTGGGCTTCCCTAGAAGGAGTTATTAGGCTAGCTCGGGTCGTTCACCTTTACATTTAATGTAATAACCCATTTTTAGTGGTGTTAGAAATAGTGGATTCAGAACCACGAATCTGACGAGTAAGTAAATATTTTAATTTTTATTTAATATTTATAAGGTCATTTTAAGGTCGTATTAAATTTTTGTTAATAAATTTTGAAGTTTAAAAGGTTAAATAGGTGAAAAGGACTAAATTGAAAAAGTGTAAAAGCTGAATTCTATTAGTTAAATGGGCTAATTGGCTATGGAAAGGAAAAATAATGGACTTAAGTGGTAGTTAAACCATATTATATATTAGTGGATAGTTATAAGTAAGGTTTTGTTGAAATTTTCAATAATAATAAGGGTAAGTTGGTAAAATAGTAAATAAACATAAAATTTAGTAAGTAAAGGTCTTCATTTTGAATGTTGGAAACTGATTCTCCATTGTTCTTCACCTAAAGCATCCAGCCAAGCTCAAATTTTGTGCATGATAAAGATACTCAACAACCGGACTTAAACCGAGGAAAAACAAAAGCTTTGGATTAGTCTTCAACTCTATTTTTGCGACCATAGTTATCGAGGTAAGTTCATATGAACTTTATGCTTATTATGTATTGTTTTGTTTGATTATTCATTAATGATATGCTTGATATATTTATTTCAGTAATAATATGATAATGGAGTACTTGACGACTTAAAAGTCCTGTTTGAACCTAGAGAATACTTAGGATACAAATGACATGTTATTAGGGATTATATGTTTCGCTTGTTGTTCCTAAATGTCCTACCAATGGCTGAGGTCTTGTATTTGTAGCAGATTTTCACAGCTCGTGTGAGCAACATCGTGTAGCTAACATTTTGACCTACAGCTCGTGTGAGCAGGCCCATTTCACAGCTATTGTGAGCACTATTAAAAAGGTTACGGTTATATGAAAAGGTGCTCCCGAGTATCCGATGTTATTCTGTACGGTTCAACGGGTAAGTAAAGGATGAAGGAAAGACATGTATAAAAACCTATTATTGCTAATGTTCATTTGGAAAGGTAAGATGTGTATGAATTTATGAAATGTAATGAATGAGAAGTTATTATCTGATGAAAAAGAAAGGCATGGAATTTATTTATTAGTATATGAGATGATGCATAGATGTTATGTTTTCATGATTTCTACTAACCATGTGAATTATGGTGCATAGGAAAGTTTATTGTTGAGCATGGTTGTATGGATTGTTAATTGATGTTCGGTAAGTTGAAGTTTACCTTTTACGAACTTATTAAGCATTAAATGCTTATGTGGTTGTTTTCCTTTGTTTTGTAGATCATCGAAAGCTCGATCGGTTGGAACTTTTTCGGAGTCCTATCACACTATCCAACAATCATTTTGGTAGATTTTGGGTTGTTTTGGTTAAGGTTATAAATGGCATGTATTTTAATGTGTATGAGAAGTTTATGTTTTGAACTATGATTATATGAGGTTAATATGGATGGTTTTAAAGTGTTTGGTGTAAGATGAAAGCATAAAACCATGTTATATAGTTGAGTCATTTAGATGTGTACTTTGTGATACTAATGAGGGCACATTGGTTGAATGATGTAAATGAGATGTATATGTGTGATTTTGGCATGTTTTGGTCTTGTTTAGGTGTGTATTGAATAGATAAAACGATTGCTAAATGGTATGTTAGCGATGCAAGAAAGCATTTTTGGTAAACTTGTTTTCCAAGGCACATGGTCCAAGACACATGGCCGTGTGTCTTTATTATTTCAAGTGCAGGATTCACATGGTCTGAGACACGGTGTACGACACGACCATGTCTCCCAAAACAGTTTGAAGCACGGTCTAGCACATGGCCTATGACACGGTCGTGTGGCCTTATTTCGAATATATATATGAGCGGACACATGGGACATAGTCGTGTGGCCCCTGTTTTCCAATTTTTCATGTTTTTCCATAACTTTCTGATTTGTTTTAAATTGATCCCAAGTTGTTCCCAAATTGTTTTTAGGGCCCAAAGGCTCGATTTAAGGCCCAAATATGTATATTTGTTATGATTGGAATGAGTATTAGGAATTAATGGTATTATTGTTATGTTTTGATGTTAAAGGTTCTATTTTGTACAGTAACGCTCTGTAACCCTAATTCGGCGATGGAGATGGGCTAAGGGTGTTACATTTAAGTTCAAAGTTGTTGTGTAATGTTTGGATGGGTGGCTTGACACAGAAAACAAATAAGCACACAAAAGAAAATGTATTTGGGAGATTAGGACTGAAGATTAAGATAATTTGAGTTTTGGGGTTAAATAAAGTGAACGCACATGGGTTGCAATACCAAAAACAAGTATTTTGTGAAACCTGACAGAGGTATCATGATACCAAGAGTTAGTATTACGATATCCCTAAAATTTTTAGAACTCCAATTTTGAAACTGTCTTGGGTATCGCAATATTAACCTATGGGTATCGTGATACCACTATAATGTATCCAAAAAAAAAATTCTTAATTTTTTAGCCTAAACTCCCAACTACAAAAAAATTAAACCTACAAAATCTTAAAGTTTAACATGCAACAAATTTTAAATCTAAACTAAGCAAAACTAAATAGAGTCTTAGTTCGAATAAGTTTAATTATTTACAAAATAAGTTTAAATTTAAAATCTCTCTCTAGTGATACATCATTCCCTCGAAGTGGAACTTCCATGAAGTCCTCGAGACTTTGACCCTTCTATTGTTCATCTTCGGGCTGATAAGGGCCTTTTTTAGCAAATGAACATATCAAACCCACCTTGACTTAGGCCGTGTCGATATGTACATTTTGAGCCAATTCTTACTGAACCCAAATTCACTCCATTACATCTTCTGAGGGATCATCAATGTCAGGATCACAAACTAAATTTCTTCTAAGTTCTCCATCTCCATTTGAATATTCCTTTGTTAGGGCACATCCTCAGTCGGTTTGTGGTGTAAGATTTCTTCTACTATGTCCAAGAAGTGTGGCAAATCCTTCACATTTTCCTCACTAGGTTTAGAGATTTCCTCAATAATGCTCAACTTTTTACTTAACTCTCTGTCCTCCATCTCTTGTTGAAAATCAACCTTCAAACCTTCATGTTCAACAATGGTATAGGGAGCTTTCGTGTTTTCTTGGTACTAAAAAATGCCATCCTCAAATGCCCTACACCGTGTGGTTTGGTAGTGATCTTCATTAGGCTCTTCCCAATAGACACCCCCATCCTTGCAAGAATACAATGAATACGGGTCATATGGGTCATAAGTCGTGTCACCACCTTCCCATCCTTGGTTGTCACTATCCACCAGGAATGCATAGCTATACGAATCATACGAAGGAACATATCCTAGCCTCCCATAGGGGTCGTAATTATCCCAGCTAGGTGTTGAAACACCATTTGCATTAGACATGAACGGACCTTCGGGCCGCCTATAATCGCCTTTAAACATGACTATCAACAAGACAAAAACAAAAAACCATAAAAAATGTCGTATCTATAGATTTAATTTTTTCTAATTATCTCATTAACAAGTATGCAATAATAAAAAAAATCACTACATCTTACCCTGACTCTCTGGCAGTGGCACCAACAACTTTGACTACGTTTCCACGTGCGTATAAAATAAATGATTTTATAAAATAATTTTAAAGCGCGGTTTTACTGTTAGCATATAGGTCAGTTGTAATATTTGTAATATTATAATGGAATACTAGAGTATTCCAAGGATAGAACCCAATAGAGATAAAGATTTAGTGATTTCCATTCAAAAGTGCATGTAAGAAAGGAGTCTAGCTAGCTACTCACTAATTTCTACAGTACGACAAGCATAAACAGAGAATTTTAAAACTAATTTCTAAATGAACTATCCTAAGGACTAAATTGTAAATATTGTAAAAGTACTAATTGTAAAAGTACTAATAATTCACAAATAACTAACAATCGGATGTTGGTTCATTAATCTTTGAACTAAGGTCCTAAACTTCTTGAACTCCCAAAATGGCTCGATTTTACCTCTCGCTCTCAATTTTATCAGGTTAGACAAATTAATCCGGATTATCTCTCGATCTCACCAGTTAACCTGGGACTAATGAATTGGTGCCCAACAAGATCTCTTATCAGTCTCATTTGCCTAATGTTCCCTTAGGGTCGTCAATCCTAAGTTTTTAGGTTTAATCAATTAATTCAATTTATTACAATTTAGTCCCTTAGCTAAAAATAAATTTACCCACATTCCTATTAACCAACTCTCTTTGAAGTTTATTTATCCATGTTAAAAACTGAGTAAACAAACATAAAAATCAAAACTTTAATAGCCATGAAAATAAGCCCTAAGGAAAAAATAAAAGTTGGGATTTTTTACTTTTTAAAAGTTGTAAGAAGGATAAATGGAAGCATCTAAAAGTGAAATCTAAATCTAGGAACATAAAAGGCACAAACTTTAACTGATTAAACATAAAAGAAACTGAAATGCATCAAAATTAAACCTGAAAACATCGTTACAAGAAAGAGAAAAGGATTAAAGCTACAAATAAGCCTAGCTACATTAATAACTAACCTAACTAACTATTAACACTAAGAAAAACAATAAAATGTGTAGGAAAAGTAAACCTTGAGCTATGGAAAAGAAAACTACTCTAAATATAAACTACATGGTGAAAGGAAACCTAAAGTAAAGAGCTTTCTAAACCTAAAACTACAACCTCCATTTTTCATCAGTCAGGACTGGCTTTTAATAGTTGATTTCTATCCCAAAAATATTATTTAAAGTGCACTTGAACATTGGCTTTTGATTGGTGCTTCGAGTGGACAAACTCTGCCTCTGATGTCATTTTTCCCCACACAGTAGGGATATCACGATACCCAGGTGAGGATATTGCGATACCCTAGTCAAAATATGAAGGGGGTGTTGTCACGAGGTGGGTATCGCGATACCCCTTAGCTTGGTCCCATATCTTCTTCATTTTGAATTTGTTGTTGGTTTTACGATACCGTAGCTCATGTATCACGATACCACTACTTGTGGCTTGAATTCCACTCCATTTGGGTCGCCTACATGTCCCTACAACACTCAAACACACATTAGGGTCCCCAAGGGGACAATTTCCCATTTTGAATAAAAAAATGAAGACAAAGAGACGATTTCACAAATCTACTTGTAAAGACTAAAATCACGTAAAACTACTAAAAAGTCACTAAAAACTCTTAAAAACAAGCTTGTTAAGTAACAAGCGGGGCCCAATTTGACACATCAATTTGTAGTAGATCAGAAGAACAAAAATTAACAAAATGGTTTACAAAGAACCAAAAAGACTAAATCCTCCCCCAAAACAACAATGTCCTCAAAACCTTTCAAATCATGGAATGAAATTTTCTTGCAAGAAGAAAATGACGGGTTATCATTCTAAAAAAAAAAAACCTCCAATAATTCATCACTTTAGGATGCATAAGAGCCAAAAGAAATCAATTCCCAAATAAAAAAAAGGGATTTGGTCTCTCTCTCAATCCCTCGAAGTGGTATGAGCCATGATTCAACCAAAGAGGAAACTCCTCTCAAATGGAAGCCCCCACAATTCACCTAATATTTCACCAGCGTACCCATCAATTACTAATAATGCAAGAATAGAAGAAAATTAAAATTTTTTTTGCACTAGAAATATCTTTTGAGTTCAATAAAGAATGGTGTAGAAAGCATTTCTAATCCAACAAGAATAACAAAAAAGGGAATATTTCTTTAAACATTATAATAAATAAGAAACTTAAAATATAATATAATTATTACATTAAATTACTAAATTTAATTAATAATTTTATATTTTCTTTATATGTATGTAATTAAGTTATATTTGTATGTATAAAAGCCTTATAAATTTAAGGTTGTTTTTCATATGCTCTTGCGGCACATTTAGTTTTGTTTCATATAATTTTCCTTTGTCTTTGGCTATTAGTTGTTAAGGTTGGTAATTTTCTTGTGTTTTTTTTATTCTTTTAGTTTCTTTGTCGAATGATTTGATTGGTGTGGGGTAGATTACGAAGGCATATTTGGCAGGTTTGCAGATAGCTCATGGGAAGGAGGAGGCTTGAGAGGTCAATTTGAGGAGGGGTAGGGGACGAGAGTAATGATCTTTACTTGTTGGGCTCGTTTGTTATTGTTATTGTGGTTTAATTCCAGACGATGTGAAATACACTTGCAAACCTTTGGCATCCATTGGGGGTAGCAATTTCAGATTTGGGAGAAAATATATATCTGTTCAAATTTTTGTATGAAGTGGATATTGTCTGGGTGATAGTAGGGACTCCATGGACGCTTAACAACCAGTAATTAGTTTTTCATCGTCTGGTGAGAAATGAGGACCCTTTGTGAATGCCACTTTTCTTTTCTGGTTTTTGGGTACAAGTCCATGATTTACCCAACGGTCTAATTTCGAAATACATAACTCTTTAATTTGAGAACTTTATTGGTTACTATCTAGAGTATAATGTGAAATCTTTTGCTAGAAGGGCTTGGGGTTATATGCGACATAGGGTTCATATTGATATTCTTTCTCCGTTGAGGAGGAATAAGAAGATATCCCTTCTGAAGGGGGTTCATGTCTATGACCGATTCTATTACGAGAAACTCACCTTGTTCTGGTTCATTTTTGGCTAGTTTGGCCAATGAGAAAGCTTCTATCCCTATCAAATCACAACTGGGAGAAAAGAGGTGGACTTTGACTAGGATGTGTCACTACGGGCAACAACTCGGTGGGCTAACCCACCCATAAGTATCTGGTTATGTGAGGAAGATAAAGTCTCTTCACCTATACTTGAGGAGATAATGCATGATAAAGGGGAGTAATGGGGGATTTATCAGGATTCAAATTTTTTGAAATATATAACCCTTAATTTGGGGTTTAATTTGAGGGGTATTTCTTCTTTTGATGAAATTGCTGAATCTCAGGATGTTGGGTTGGATGAAATGGGCTTTGATACAAAAGAAAATCCTATTCGTTCAAGAGATGGTAAGAAGTGCCCTCGAATGGTTTCTCATGTTCCTTAATTTTCTACGTATGATTCATCGAGAGCAACGACATGATAGGTTTAAGTTTAACATGCATTCTCGGTGAACCCTTTGATGTAGGGGCACCGGTCGTAATGAAACTACTAAGTTGGAACATTTGTGGGTTGGGGAGTCTGTGGTTTGTTCGTCGACTTCAACATGCACTAAAAAACTTCAATCCCCAGTTGGTGTTTTTATTTAAACAAAACTTGATGAAAAAGAATTGCTAGTGTTCAGAGGAGATGTAGGTATAAGCATGGGTTTGATGTAGCACCTTTCGGGTCAATAAGTGGGTTGTCGATAAGTTGGAAGGAGGATTATTCTGTTTGGATTTGTGGTTATTGAACAAATGACATTGATGTTTTGGTAGAGGAGGATGTTGATGGATTTAAATGATGTTTTATTGGGTTCTATGGCTCTCCAGATGGAAGGAATTAATCATTATCTTGGAATATGTTACAATAGTTGATAGGGCGGTTGGAAATTCGTGATGGTGGAATCTGTTTCAGGAGTTTTTGAGTAAACATTTGCCACATTTATTTTTGGATCACTGTCTGATCTATCGTAATTTAATATGTCAAATTAGGCTCACAATTACACTTAGGGAGTTTATTCGTAATCAATTTAGCTGTCTTTTCTTTACTTTTTAGTTATTTTTAGATTTTGTATTAATAAATGGTTTTGGTGTGTTTTACACTACTTTTAAGACCCAAGATGAAAAAATGTGCCATCAAGAACTTAACAATTGATTGAGTGTTGTAGGGAGCCATCAAAGCCCAAACATGAGAGAAAATATCGCTTAGAAGAGGGGTTTCGCGACATCGAAGAATGAAAGTCACAAAACCTCTGACAGGCGCGAGTTAAAGAAGAAAAAGGACCATCTACATTGATGTCGTAATACCCAACCCTAGGTATCAAGACATCTACCTAAGCATCCCATTTTGGAGATCGTCGACGACATCGCGATATCCTACCCTAGGTATCACGATATCACTGTCGTGTGCTGAAAAAATGACATCAGGGCAGAGTTTGTCCACCCAAAGCACCAATCAAAAACCATTGTTTAAAGGAACTTTAGGCAACATTTTTGGGTCAGAAATCAACTATTAAGAGCCAGTCTTGGATGAGGAAAAGAAGCAAAGTTGTAGTTTTAGGTTAGAAAGCTTTGTAGTTAAGGTTTTCTCTCTATCTTTTAGTTTAAATTTAGGGTAGTTTTCTTCTTCATAGTTTAGGGTTTTAATTTTTTGTTTGTTTCTTTATTTTCCTTTTATTTTCTTAGTTAGTTAAGTTAGTTTTTTATTGTAGCCTAGTTTTATATACATGTTAAGGTCCTCAAACTTAGTTGTAATCACTATTTAATCTCTAGTTTAATGTTACATTAGTTTTCTTTCTTTCCATTTGCCAAAAATCTTAACTTTGTTACTTTTTGTTGTTTACATTGCTCTTAGTTTACTTGCATTTACATTTCTCAAATAAAAATCCAATTTTTCATCTTTTTATTAAGTTTTATGTTAATGGCTTCCATAGTTGTTTCTTTCATGTTTGTTAGCTTTAATATGGTAATAAGAAACTAAACCCTAGGTGGGTGGTTGATGGAAATTTTGTTTCGTTAATTTTTGGATGAAGAACCAAATTGAAATAGATTGGACTAAATCGAATAAACCTCAAAAATTAAGATTGGCGCCATTAAGGGAACATCTAGGTAAGTGAGATCGAGAGGAGATCTTGTTGAGCATCAATTCATTAGTCTTGGTTTAGCTGGTGAGATCGAGAGATAAATCAAACTAATTTGTCTAAGTTAGTAAAGTTGAGACCGAGTGGTAAAATGGAGCCAATTTGGGAGTGTGAGCGATTTAGATCCCTAATTTGAAGGTTAATTAACAACATGGAAATCAAACAACCACTGCCTATTATAGTATTTGGTAGTTTTATATTTTTCTCTATTTATAATTTAGTCCTTCTCTGTTGTAGGTGATTAATTAGTTTAATTCAACTTCAATTTATGCTCTGTTGTAATATAGAAATTAGTGAGTAGCTAGCTAGCTAGACTCTCCTTATATTTTTCTTAAATGCATTCTTGAATGGAAATCACTAAATCATTGACTCTCTTAGGTTTGATCCTTGGAATACTCTAGTGTTCCATTATAACACTACAAATGTTACAACTGACTTGTCACACTTGTAGTAAGCTGTGATAGTTATATTTATTTTAGTGTTGATTTCCCTCTTCGTTCGTGAGGACAGAGAAAAGCGGTCAAGTTATTAGCGCCATTGTTGGAGAGTCAGTGCTAGATTTAGTGATTTTTATGTATTATTGCATGCTTGTTAGGGAGATAATTAGTGAAAGTTAAGTTTATAGATATGGCACTTTGTTTTTATGTTTATTATTTTCTTGATTTAGACTTGCTAATAATTGATTGATAGTCATGTTTAATTGTGACTATAGGTGGCCCGGAGGTCCGTTCGTGTTTGATGCGAATAGTACTTCAACACCTGGCTGGGATGATTACGGCCCGTATAAGAGGCAAAGATATGATCCATTTTATGATTCGTATAGTTATGCATGTCTGGTGGAAAGTGATAACCAAGGATAGGAAGGTAGTCACCCAACATGCGACTCGTACGACCCATATTTCTCATGTTCTTACGAGGATGGGGGTGCGTATTGGGAAGAGCCTAATTAAGATTACTACCAAACCACTTGAGGTAGCGCATTTGAGGATGGCATGTATGAATGCAAAGAAAACATGAAAGCTATACAGAATCAGTTGTACCTCGTGTTAGAAGTCATCAAATGCCAAGTTAGGGAGACTGCTTTGCTGGACGAGTGTGTTGAGTTAGACACTATTGAAGTGGAGGAAGAGGCCCTCTTTGGAATAGTTGAGTAACAAGACTCGAGGGTTGATTGTCGACAAGAGATAGAATTCAGAGAATTAAATGAAGATTTTTGTGCTAAAAAGGAAATCTCTAACCCTAGTAAGGTTATTGTGGAGGAGCCGCCACACTTCTTAGACGTTTTAAAGGAAACCTCACAAAAAAAAAACTATTCGAGAAAGTCTCCAACAGAGGTATATACAAATAAAGGTGGAGAACTCAAAACAACTTGAGTTTGTGATCTTGACATTAACGATCCATTGGAAGGTGCAATGAGTGGATTCAGTTTCAATGAGAATTGGCTCAAAACATACATATCGAAATGGCCTAAGTCAACGCGAGTTAGTTATGTTCATTTTTTGAAGGAGGCCCAGATCAACACGATGATGAACAAGAGAAGGGCCAAACTATCTAGAACTTCGTGGAAGTTCCACTTTTGGGACATGATATATCGTCAAAGAACGACTTTAAATTCAAACTTGCTTTGTAAATAATTAAACCGATTTGAGCGTGGACTACATTTATTTTTCTCCATTTGATTAGGTTAAAATTCGTAGGTTTTTCATTTTTAGACTTTTAGATTTCATTTTGTATGTTTAAGGGTAAAAGAAAAAGTTCTTCAAAATTTTTTATGCTTCATTTAGTGGTATCGCAACATCCAAAGGGGGATATCACGATACCTCCGACAGTTTCTACAAAGGGGCCAAAAACCTTATAGATATTGCGATACCCAACCTTGGTACCGCGATATCTCTTAACATTTCAAAAATTATATTTTGTGGGAAACATAGTGGTATCACGATATCCACCACTGGATATCACGATACCGTCAATAGATTCAAAATGGGGGGATTGAAAAATTTTCAGGATATCGCGATATCCACCCCTGGGTACCATGATATCCAAGTCGGGTCAAGCCAAAAACGGGTCCATGAATCACGGTTCATGTGTCTTTCAAGGTTTTAACCCTCAAAACACCTTAAAAATCCCCAAATCTATCATTCTAAGCCCTAGCCACCCCTAATCTTCCCCCTCTTCATCTTTTCTCTAAAATTTTCTTCTTCCTTTCGATCTATTTCTATTTGTTTCTTCTTTTGTTATATTATTTTAGTTTCTTTGTCTTTGTTTTTCTGGTTTACAACTCCTTGCTTTAGAACAACGCTCTATCGATTCATTCCGTGGTACCAATAATAATTCCATATGGTTTAAACTTTCTTATCATTTATTTTCTTTACACTTTTTTTGATTAGTTTCAATTTTTGTTGCTTGTGTGTTATTCTTGGTAACTATGGGTTAGTTGGTTAGTATTAGAGTACTACTTGGTTGTGATTGAAAGATAAAGAATTTGGTTAAAATGCCACCAAGAATTCCTAAACGAACACGTACCCAAACAGTGCCTACCCTGTTATCGGGATATAATAGTGATAACTTTATTTTCGAATAGGTTGGAAATATTTTCAATCTATCCAAAGTCGATATGGTAAATAATAATTATCCAAAGGATCAAAATGGTAAATAAACCAATATTAAATTGTAGATAATGGATGATGATGGTTGTCCCACTTAGTTTAAATTATAATTAAAATTATGTATATATATGTTATTTAAAATCATTAAACTTGTAATGATCTGATTTTCATTGGTATTGAGAAATACAATTTTGGGACCTTGTTTCGTAAATCGAGCCTTCAAATATTAAATATGAATATTTATGGAGCTAGTATATGTATGAATTTAATTTTAGTAAGTTAATTAGTTGAATTAGTGACTAATTGTTCCTCGGTACTAAATCGTAAAATTCCAATCACAATAGATTTTAATTAGAAAATGGCTTGAGGATTTAATTAGCAATTAACCAAAGAGCCAAAGTGGTTATTAGACCATTTTAAAAGGGAGAGGATGATTATGATCTTAAGTTTCATTAGTTTAATTCATAAATAATTATTAATACTAAAGCTTAATTAAATTAAACTAATTAAAAGTTACTTAAACTATAAATAGGAAAAGTTAATGGATGTTCACCATTTTTCTTTCAATTGTTTCGTCCTTCATAGTCAACATTTAGCAAAGCTTCAACCTTTTCCTTATAACATTCAACCATATATAGGTAAGTGAAATTAGGTTCTTTTCTTGTAATTTTTATAGATTTGAGATCATGAAAGCTTGGGTTAGCTAGGCCATGTATCAATTTTTAAAACTATTAAAGTTTTAGAAAGTTGTCATTGTTGATTTCTTGAAGAATTCAGTATGAAATTGTTAGAAATTAAGCTTAATATATGAAAAGACTAAATTGTAAAGTTTAATTTTAGTTTCATATATTAAAGGCCAAATTGAATAAAATGAAAAATTTTCATGAATTATTGGTTGGGATAGAAAATAAAAGGTCTCTAATGAGTTTTGGTGAAATCAGATTTTAATCCAAGACTTTAAATTGAAAGTTATGCTAATCTCGATTTTAGGGACTATATTGAATAAATTTCAAAATATGCGTGACCTGGTAATTGAATGTGATTTGACATAGAATTTGATATTGTGTATTTTCAAATTATTATTCGTAGCCAAAGACGACGCGGGAATGTCGAGAGGGAAAGAAAAGGCAAGAGCCGACAATGCATAGTTCGAAATTTTGATTTGTATTTCTATGATTCGAATAAATATATTTATTTCATATTCATGATGTTTTTCTTGGTATGATACTGAGATGTGTTGAAAATAGTTAACTGAAATGAATTTATATGAATTGGATGGATTATTGAGAAGGAGGACTAAATTTAATAGAATGAAAAGTAGTATAACTTATGATTTATGATATTATGTATGAAATTGAGCTAAAACATGATATATGAGTTGATGAATTGATGATTTGAGATTGATAGAATGTGTTGGTTACCATATTAACCATTCGGGCAGAGTCGGATATAGTTGGCATGCCATAGGATAGATCAAGTATGGGTTACTTTGACAATATGTCGATGAGCGTAGGCGCATTTTTCCTTCGGACGTTCTAACGAGGGCTGGGCAAATTACTACTTCGGTTAAACCGATAAGCGCTAGGCGCAATTTACTTATTTCAGACGTTCTGATGAGGCATCGGGTGCCAAACTGGTGTGTTGGTTGGATCTATGTATCCGTTCGAGTTTGAGTCGTGTTAATAGATGATATAATATATGAATTTGTTGAATGATAATTGAGATTGATTAAATTAAAAAGTTTGAATTAGACACTCATATACGACATTAAATGTCGAAAATATGTAAAAGATCACACGAGCCGATTAATAAGCCAGAGAGCCGATTCGGTAAGATAAGGAATGAATCATTTGACTTGGTAATGTAATGAAGCATGATTATATGTACATGTTGAGCAAGTATACAAAATTAACTAGCATTGTAAAAATGGTATGAAATATTTATATAGATTACTAGTTCATGAAATGTTTAGATAATTTGTATTAAGTATTGACATAATGGTGATATTTGTATATATAGATGTATTGAGTGAGATTGTTTATATTGTGCATTTGTATTGATTGATAGTATTAGCACGTAAATTGTATGCTATTGACTATTTCATATGTTATATTGATTTGAAATATAGAAATACCATTGAGCTTTATCGCTTAGCGTACGGTTTGTTTTTCATGCGCAAGTTAGGTCTAATTCGAGATCCTAAGCATCGAGTTCAGCATCCAGTGAAAGATCCTAGACTCAACAATTGTTTTGAATTTCTTTCATTAGTTATATGGAATGTACCTAGTTAAGTCACTTGGTATAATCTTATGTAAATGTGAACTTTTGAGTAGAAGTTGATATGTGTGTGGGTTGGTTACTTGAATGCTACATGTACATAAGTAAATCAAGGGTTTGAAATGTGTTTAATGCTGAAAATGTGAATAATATTGATAAATAGTTGTATGTGTGTTTAGGAATTAACTGAATTATGTTATGAAATTAACTATTATGTAATATGGCTTTGGTATATTAAGGTATTAGTATTGTAGCTCATCAAATGTTGATTAAGGACTAGACATGTTAATTTGTTAGGTAAGATAGTTGTGTATGTGGGTTGAATGGAAAAATTGCAGAAACATATGTGACGTCGTGACGTCATTCGAACGTCTTCGGTATAAGATCTAAATGCCATGGCACGATGCGATGAGGCTAAATAGCATGTTGCATCGTGACATCAACTTGATGTTTTCAAATTGTTACAAATTGGTCCTTTTCGATCTTAGGTTAACTTTATAGCTTCCGTAGGCTTGTATAAGACACAAAAATTATCGTATATTGTATTGTATGAATAATTGAGTTGAAAATTAATCATTTGACAATATGAATTGACTATGATTGATCGTAGTTGCTCCGACAACAAATGTAACACCTTGTAACTTAAACTCGATGATCATGGGAGCTTGATTTAGCTAGCCCATGTATCAATTTGTTCAATTGTTAAGTTTTTAGCAAGTTTCCAATGTTGAGAAATTGATTAATTAAGCTTGAATTTGATAGATATTAAGCTTAGTTCATGATATGGACTAAATTGTAAAGTTAAATAAGTTGGTTCATTAACTTTGTAGTATTAGGGACTAAATTGAATAAATTGAAAATCTATCATCAAACTATGTCATGAATAGGAACAATGGGATCTAATGCGAACTTGGTCGCATCATGTTTCGACACAACTCGACGTCATCGAGAGTGGCCTAAGCTCGAGGGGCCCAAGTGTAAAATGAAGCTTAATCTCAGCTCGTTGAGCTCAATTCAGCTCATTTCCAACTCAATAAGCTTGTTTGCTCATTTTGAGTTTAATTTTAATTTATTTCATTTTAGTTGCTGGAATAATTACTTACTTCGCTAAATTAGTTAATTTGGTTCAGCTCAATTAGTCCATGCGTTCTAAAACTACTAGCTATTTAATTAAGTTAGTTAATATAGTTTAGTCTAAATAAATGTGTCTAAATTCTGGTTGTTTTAATTAAGTGTCAGTTCATACATAATTTTAATATGTTTTAGCTGAATTTAAATGTGCCTTAATTTATCACATGTTTTTAATATGTCCAACCTCTTACATGTTTTAAATATGTCTATCTACAGTTGAAATTAATTAGTAACTTAGCTTAAATATCTGTTATAATTATGTCTTAGTTTAAGCTTGATTTTAATGTGTCTTGAGCTGTCGAATTAATGTGTCTTAAGGTGAGTTAATTTGCTGAATTAATTTACTGCAAGTACATTGCTTGGGACGGTAATAAGTGAGCTAATGGTTTAGCTCTTCAAAGCACCTCTTCGTGGACTTGAATGGCCAAATATCAGCTGATGGTTATTCTTCCCAAAGTGGCCGGTTAGCTTCCCAAAGCTAACTTGAAAGCTTTCACACTATATGCACATTCTGTTCACATTACAAGGCTGTCTGAATTTTTGCTTCCACACACACAAGGCTATTTGCATCCGGTTTCATACTTGGGTGACCATTACAATACTCGAGCTACCAATTAAAGCTCCTAAACTATTCACCTGAACAAGGGAGTTTCAATTAAAGCTATTTAAGCACCTAGGCCGAATCTACCCAGTCAGTTCAGCTCATTTTAGCCCCTACTTATTTTCATTAATGTCCAGCTGAATGATCACCTTCTAAATGTTGTCCATTGGTGTCTCCCATTCTAGGAAACTTCAAGGAAGCTACCAAGGACGTTCAAGAAGCTTCAAGGAAATTTCCACCCATTTTAGCTTTAATTTGCTGTCCATTTAACACCCTTAATAGCCTATTCGACTATCCCATGTAAAAGGCTATAAATATGTAGTTCAAATCACTTTGTAGGAACTTTTTGCTCCTTTGATTAATGTTTATAACATTTTGTGAGTTTTTCAACTCTCTTATTTTGTTTTAGACTTAACTGACTTATCTAGCTTGCTAGTGGCGTCCTTCTATTTCTTTCGAACTTATCACTCATTTCGAGTGTGGCATTCTCCAAAATATACCTGTGGTTCCTAACTTCCTAGTTAGTGGGTCAAGGTCCACCTTAAGTGACGTATAAGTCTTAGGTCAGCACTTTGATATAGTGTTGGTTCTTTCTTGTCCTTAAGGTCGTTTTTCCATCCACATCTATCAACTTATTTATCTTGTTTCTTGGATTAGTCGAATTCCCATAATCCTCATTCATTTAACCATTTTTCCATCATCATCATTCTACTTAATCAAACCATCCTCAACACATTCATAACCTCTGAACCATCTAGCCAACCTTTGTTTAAAGTCTTACTTAGCCTAATTCAACCATTACTTTATTCAAGAACGATACTTCTCCATTTTAACGATTGGGTAACAAACAACTCAAATCATCACTGAGGCGAGATTGCATCATTTTGGTATCAAAGCAAGCTAAAATTGTGGAGTACGGACGTTCGTGAACTTTTGGAGTATGTATTTGAAAAAAAATTCAAAAAAAAATTATTATTTCGTGTATCAGTGATTGTACAATTTGTTTTTGAATATACTCATCTTGAAAAAGGAAGAATTTTTGAAGTGTGTATTTATTTCCTTTGAATTCTCGATCCATCAAAATCCTTTTCTATCATCATGAAACACTAATACGCCACACACCATCACCAAATTGTTTCTTTCAGCCAACCTTGCATCTATTCATCAATATCGTGCAAACCCACTTGAAGCCGACCCTTAGATTCACATGTAAGTCTAAATAAGTCGATTATGAAGTTCGAGAGACAAAGTGAGTGGTAAAAGGCACGAGTGTTGAGAGAGCATTTGAGTGTAGAAAAAGCCATTTAACGAGTGCAAACACAAGTGTGAGTGCCATCCAATTTTCTTTGTGAGTGAAACATGAGGTTTTGTGGTAAGGTATTTACTTTCTGTTTTGTTTTAATCACTTTTCATTTCAGCAATAAATCATGTTTCGAGAAGAGCTTTCAGAATCAAAATTTCAATATGTGATGCAAGAGATGGACTGATTGTTTGATAGAAAACTAGAACCATTACAAAAACGATTGGACCGAGTGGAGGAAAGAGCCCGACGGAAGCAAATTTCACCAAGTCGAGGGACAGAGTCAAGACTATCAAGAAAATAATCGTCCAATGACTATTTGTGAAGAGACCTATATCGTGGTTTTTATTCATCACGGAATTTGAGATGAAATCAAACAAGTTTCGAGTTTGAAGCTTATTATGGTGGCAAACAAGAAAGCACAAGTCGTTCTTCGTATACACCAAGTTATTCATCCATGAAGAATCAATCTCGAAGAGATGATCGTCGTCTGTATGAAGACCCCTCCTCTTATTCTCAATGAAAAGTTTCTCATTTTGGTTCCTTCTTGTATTTTTTCTATTGTAATGAAATCGAAAAAGCATGTGAAAAAGAAAAAGAAATTGAAAAAGAAAAAAAGAACGAAAGAAAGAAAAAAGAGATTGAGAGCGAAAAAGAATGTGAGAAAGAAAAGAAAATTGAAAAAGAAAGTGAGTTTGGAGAAAGAAAAGAAAATGAGCGAGAACTGAGTGTTATCGAGTTTTCAAAAATAACAGACACTGTGGAAAAAGAACGAGAGTTTAAAAATGAGAATTCAAAAGAAACGAGTGTTGTGGAAAAAAGAGAGAGGATTTGAAAAAGAGTTTGAGAAAGAGACGAGTGAAAAGGGAGAAAGTAATCGAGCAAAAGCGAGGTATGTCCTAACTAATCCATTTGCAAATTTTCCGTGTAAATTTTTTTCTTTCCAGGTTCCCAAGTAATCAATTGATAAGTTCCAGCTTCAATACCTTTCTGATAAGAGGCGATTTCAATTGATCAAGAAAGGTAAGAACGAAAATGACCCTAGTCCACCAGCGCTTAAAGGTAAGCACGGTAAGGGTTCTATGTTAGTCGAGTCTCAACAAATTCACGTGCATGTTAATGGTGAGTTTGCCAAAGACTTAGTTAGTAAAAGAACTTCCCATCTTGATTTGTCTAAGTATCAATTTCTAATTGATGATGAATTTGATTAGGATGATGGTTTGAAGAATTTTTCTCATGATTTGTATGGTGTTGGCAAGTTCGATGATGATGCAAGATTAAAACAACACAAACAAAATTTGGACTTGTATGAAAAAAAGTTGACATTTCATCTGTTTGCTTGTGTTGATCATGTGAATTCTCTAATTTGTAGTGTGAAATTCCCATGTTTGCGTGAATCTGTTCGAATGAAATTTAAAGGGTTTGCTTGTTTGAGTATGAGTATGCTAAAACCCTCGTTGTTTAATTTGTGTAAATTATTGGTGATAAAGTGACTCTTTCTGCCTTTTGGATCGAGTAATCAAACTCGTGTGTTCAAACCTGGAGTCCAATATTCTGGGTCGTTATTAGGGAAAATTGAACATCGTAAATTCTATGTGAACAATCTTTGCTTGATTGATGATTTATCATTTTACTCGAAAACAAAGCTTGTGAATCTTGTTGGCTTGCCAAGTCAAAATCAAATCTTTGATTCTGGAGGTTGTTCTATATTGTTGCTTAACAGATTCGAACATGTGTTGCATGATTTTAACTTTAATGTGCTTCATGTTCTTCATAAGTTTCTAGCCATGAATTTTTCTAGTCAAATCGAAATGGAGAACAAAGACTTTGTCTTTGATCCCGGAGAATGTTGTTCCATATCATTGTTCAAGGGATTTGGACCATGGAATTTTAATTTCTGAGAATATAGCCTTCGAATACTTTGTGAATCTGGTTTGTTTCCATCAAAGAAAAAGGTAAGACCGATTTCTATTTTTGATCCCGGCATTAGTTTATTTTTTCAAATTGTGAATAAAATCTCGGAAAGTTCCTTTGTGTTTAACCTTCATCGTGTCACTAATTTGTTTTATTCTTTTGTAGGTGACGATGTGAGGTGGTACCCTCCTAAATAGGGAGGGCATGCAAATAAACTTCTTTCTTTCTAAGCCATTTGTGACTCTCAGAATGTTGAAAATGATTTTGTTTGGATCATGAGCAAAAAGTTTTGTGATCTTGAAATTTTTTTTCGAGCAAATGGCCCGATTTGAGGACAAATCGTCTTAAAGAGGGAGGGAATGATGCGAACCTAGTTGCATCATGTTTCGACACAACTCGACGTCATCGAGAGTGGCCTAAGCTCGAGGGGCCCAAGTGCAAAATAAAGCTTAATCTCAGCTCGTTGAGCTCAATTCAGCTCATTTCCAACTCAATAAGCTTGTTTGCTTGTTTTGAGATTAATTTTAATTTATTTCGTTTTAGTCGTTGGAATAATTACTTGCTTAGCTAAATTAGTTAATTTGGTTCAGCTCAATTAGTCCATGCGTTCTAAAACTACTAGCTATTTAATTAAGTTAGTCAATATAGTTTAGTCTAAATAAATGTGTCTAAATTCTGGTTGTTTTAATTAAGTGTTAGTTCATACATAATTTTAATATGTTTTAGCTGAATTTAAATGTGCCTTAATTTATCACATGTTTTTAATATGTCCAGCCTCTTACATGTTTTAAATATGTCTAGCTACAGTTGAAATTAATTAGTAACTTAGCTTAAATATGTGTTATAATTATGTCTTAGTTTAAGCTTGATTTTAATGTGTCTTGAGCTGCCAAATTAATGTGTCTTAAGGTGAGTTAATTTGCTGAATTAATTTACTACAGGTACATTGCTTGGGACGACAATAAGTGAGTTGATGGTTCAGCTCTTCAAAGCACATTTTCATGGACTTGAATGGCTAAAGATCAGCTGTTGGTTATTTTTCCCAAAGTGGCCGGTTAGCTCCCCAAAGCTACCTTGAAAGCTTTCACACTAACTGTACATTCCGTTCACATTACAAGGCTATTCCGATTTTTGTTTTCACACGCACAAGGCTGTTGGCATTCGATTTCGTACTTGGGTGACCATTACAATACTCGAGCTACCAATTAAAGCTCCTAAACTATTCACCTGAATAAGGGAGTTTCAATTAAAGCCATTTAAGCACCTAGGCCGAATCTACCCAGTCAGTTCAGCTCATTTTAGCCCCTACTTATTTTCATTAATGTCCAGCTGAATGATCACCTTCTAGATGTTGTCCATTGGTGTCTCCCATTCTAGGAAACTTCAAGGAAGCTACCAAGGACGTTCAAGAAGCTTCAAGGAAATTTCCACCCATTTTAGCTTTAATTTGCTGTCCATTCAGCACCCTTAATAGCCTATTCGGCTATCCCATGTAAAAGGCCATAAATATGGAGTTCAAATCACTTTGTAGGAACTTTTTGCTCCTTTTATTAATTTCTATAACATGTTGTGAGTTTTTCAACTCTCTTATTTTGTTTTAGACTCAGTGTGACTTATCTAGCTTTCTAGTGGCTTCATTCTGTTTCTTTCGACCTTATCACTCATTCTGAGTGTGGCATTCTCCAAAATATACCTTTGGTTCCTAACTTCCAGGGTAGCGGGTTAAAGTCCACCTTAAGTGACGTATAAGTCTTGGGTCAGCACTTTGATATAGTGTTGGTTCTTTCTTATCCTTAAGATCGTTTTCCCATCCACATCTATCAACTTATTTATCTTGTTTCTTTGATTAGCCGAATTCTCGTAATCCTCATTCATTTAACCATTTTTCCATCATCATCATTCTACTTAACCAAACCATCCCTAACACATTCATAATCTCTGAACCATCTAGCCAACCTTTGTTTAAAGTCTTACTTAGCCGAATTCAACCATTACTCTATTCAGGAACGATTTCTCCATTTTAACGATTGGGCAACAAACAAATCGAATCATCACCGAGGTGAGATCGCATCAGGGTCCCTAATAAATGAATGTAAAATTGGATCTTGATCCGAAGCTAGATATCAAAAAATATGTCTATCTTGAGTATAGGGAATAAATTGAATAAATTAAAAATATGTTTAAATTTGTATTTTAATGTAAATTGAATGAAATTTGATATGGTTTTATTTATTAAATTATCGAAGTATCCAAAGATGATGCTAGACTATCGAGAGGGAAAGGAGTGACGAGAGGATTCAGTTTGTACTTTTATGATTTGAGTAATATACATACATGCATATTGTGGAATATTAGCTATTGAGGTAAGATGATTAATTATCCTATGACTTGATTCGTGATTGGTGAAACTGAGTATTGTGAAATTGGACTGAATTGAATAAAATAGAAATAAGTAAGATGTAAATTGATAATGTCTATGAATTGATGATATAAATGGTATGGAACAATAGTCTTGAATATGTGATGATATGATTTTGATAATAATAAGCTATATGATTTGATTTATGTTGACAATATTGAAGGATATTAAATATAAAAAATTTGGATTGAATTGTATATAGTATAAAAAAAGTGTGATATTATTGACATATAATATGTGATATGAATTATGCTATATGATATTGAATATTTACATATATGTATATGAATTGATGATGAAATGAAATAAGATTATGATATATGAATGATTGATGTCGATGTGAACTTAGTAAAAGGTTAGAATGCAGTTGGCATGCCAATAGGGTCATATGCATGCGTGTGTATAGGATTGTTAGAGTGTAATTTTACTTATATTATGAGAAGTTTCCCATGTGTTTTGATGACCTAATGTGCTTGTTGATCTGCTATAGTTCGGTGTGGCAAATTAGGCATTTTCGACACACTTATGGAGCTTTTTCTCGGGCAAAATAGAGTTTTTAGCTTAGTTTTTCGTTATTTTTTATTTTTATATTTTTCATGTACGAAGTGAAAATCTCTCATTTATGTCTAATTTTTACCCAAATTGCCCAATAGTGCCATTGGGAGGTCTAACGTGTGTTTGAGTGATGTAGGGACGTGTCAGAAGTAAAAAAATGAGCAAAAATAGCATCTAGGGCAAGGGTATTGCGATATCCAACCCCTAGAACCGCGATACCTCTAGCAACATAGAAGACCAATGAGACCCTTCAATGATATTGCGACATCGTCCTTAGGTATCTCGATATCCACCTCTCAAGAAAGACCCCCAAGTTCAATATTGCCCAAGATATTGCGATATCCTCTTCTGGGTAACATGATATTGCCTTCGACATAGGGACAAACTTGGACAAAAAGGGCAACCTTTGTCTACCCGACCCACCAATCACACAAGGCCCATGTAGGGGCAATTTTGACATCAAAAAGTCATCAGGACACCGTTCAAAATAACCAAAAATTGTTGAAGAGGAGAGAGACACATTTAGCTTAGTTTTAGGTTTAGTTTTTTCTTGGTTTTCTTTAGTTTTTCTTTACACTTTTCTAGGGTTTTTATTTTTCTCTTTTTCTACCTTAGATTAGAGTTTTTTTTCTGCATTTACTTCTTATTCTTGTTGTTCTTTATGTTAGTTAAGTTGGTTAACACTCTAGCTAAGGTTTATTTACATTTCTAGTCATTTTACTTTGCTTTCAATACTATCTAACCTTTAGTTTAATGCATTTCAATTTATATTACTTTAAATTTGTCAAAGTTTATTCCTTTTATGTTTCTTTCTTTAGATTTTTTGTTAAATGCTTTTGGTTTCATGCTATTTAAGTTTTCTTGCATAAAAACCTCAACTTTCACATTTTTCTTAAAGCTTTACTTTCATGGTTTCTTTGTTTTCTATTGTTACGTTTATTTCCTTGACTTTGAACATGTGTAGCTAAATCCTTAAGGAGATTAGTTGATGGAGATGTGGATAAACTAAAATATTTGGACAAAAGACTAAATTGTAACAAATTGGAATAATTTTAATAGAACTAAGAACTTAGGTAGTGACAACCCTAAGGGAATATTAAGATAAAGTGAGACCAGAAGGTAATCTTATTGCGCACCCATTTGTTAGTCCTAGATTAGCCGATGATATTAGAAGATAAACCAGACCTAATCCGTCTAAGTCGATAAAATGGAGACTGGAAGATAAAATGGAGCTACTTAGTAATTTACACGATTTATGTCCGTAGTCTGAGATTTGGTGAACCAAATCGAAGTCAACCAACCCCCATTAGTCATTTGTTAGATAGTCCCTCTAGTTTACATTTCTTGCAATTTAGTCTCTAGAGTAGAATATTTAATTTTCTTACAAATGTATCTTTTATGAATCATTGTAATATAAAATTGTATTAGTAGCCACTTAGCATTTATTGTGTATGCTAGTTACTGCTCAATTGCCTCTTCCTTTGGGTTTGATCATTAGAATGCTTTGGTGTTTTTGTAACACTATAAATATTAGAACTAACCTATATGCTTGTAGTAAAATTAGACTTTAAAAATTGTTTCATAAATTAGTTGTTTTAATGCATACGTACGCAGCCAGTCACTTGTTAACTCATATTTTGGTTGAAATTTGTATTTTGTAAGATAAAAGGAGAGTTGGAATCATTTGGAAACCATATGGAGGTTTTATGGAAAAAATGAAGTTGAGGTATTTTGTGGACTAAGAAGATGGGCAGAAAAAGTTAGAGAATAAGGCGTGCCCACAGCTTATGCTTAGAGAAACAAAGATATACAAATTTTATACAGTTTTTAATAAACTTCTATCTTTTTGAAGAAAAGATGGGATTCTTCAAAGTCCTATTTTCAGGGATTGATTAGAATATTTTTTGGGATTTTATGAGATTGCTTAGGATTTTATGGGATATTATAAATTAAGTCTTTATTTTGAACTCTTTTCTAGAAGATCTTGGAGGGTATTTAAAGAGGCTTTGGGCATGAAAAATAAGGAACAAGACTTTCACATTTTCTTCTGCAATTTTTTTTCTCTTCATGGATTGTTAACTTCTTCATTCTAGTCAAGGGTTTTATCAAGGTTTTTGGTTCATTGAATTGTGAGATTACTGTTCTTCATGCTTTTAGATTTTTGAATATTTTTACATCTTTTGTTCTTCATACTGTTATTGATTTGGGAATTGTATAAACTAGCCATTCTTTAATTTTTCAATTTAATATACAACCAGTTAGAATCTTTTCATCTGTAATTGTGGGAAGGTTTTAACCTATGTGGTGAATAACTTAGGTTATAAAGGTTAGAATCCAGTTTAAATTATCTGTGCTAGTGTGAAATGGTTGGCTAGAATTGGGTCCCTCTAAGTCATAAAGCTGTTAGTATGTTAAATCCTAAGAGCGTCTCCGTGGGACTATTTATCAACAAGAGAAGTCATCATTCAAGTGTATCTTTAATTACCGAGAAAATAAGGAGATATTAGGCTATTAGAGCATCTCGAGTAGCTATAACCAATTTATTCAAGAAGTTTAGAAAATTATTTGCAAAGTCAATGATCAATCCATGAATTAAAAACAGTGATTTCCCTTGGTTGAATATTTATCAAACCTTAAAATTTCCTAAATCTTATTGTTTTGACTACATCATTTGTTATTAGTTTTTATTCTAGTTTGAGCTATTAAACCCCCATCAATTTTATTTTCTCATTTATTTTCTAGGAATTAGTCTAATCCTACTTCCTGTGGATTTGACCTTGCTCACCACTCTACAAAAGTTTTTTTTTTCTTTCGTTTCTAGCAGGATTTATTTTTGGAGGTCTCGATAGCCTACCAATTTTTGGCACTGTTGTCGGGGAGTGGTTCCAACTAAGGGTGTTAAAATTTTGGTTAAAACCAAATTTAACTGACCCAACCGATCCAATTCGATTAACCAGTTGGTTAACAGATCTAATTCAGCCGGAGGTCAATTAATGATTTTTTGGAAGTTCGATTATCGATTAATTCGGTTCAAAATTGGATAATTAATCGAATTAACCGAACTTAATAATTAATAATATAAATTATATGTAGTTTTAATTTGGTTAATTTAGTTAATTTGGTTAACTTGGTCAAATAAACATTGTCATTTTTTTTATATATGTTTTATACTTGTTTTAACCAAAAAAACAAAAACATATAAATTTCGGTTAACCGACCGAATTAATCAACATATTTTGGTTCGGTTAATTTTTTTGAAAAAAATATTGGTTCGATTAAAGTTCAATTAATACTGGTTCGGTTAACCGTTTAGACAACTCTAGTTCCAATTAGATTAATTTCTATTTACCTTGTTACTTTTATGCCCCGTTCTTTACATACATGTGAACATGAATTTGATCCTAAAATTGAGAAAACAACAAGACGATTAAGAAAAAAGGCTACGCATCTCAAACGAGTTTCTTCGTCCTCAATTCCTCTTTTGGAAACTGTAGAAAAGAAGAACCAATTCATTCAACTAGTGATTCTGAAGAAGAAGAAGAAGTCATGGCCGAGCAAACTTTGCCACAATTGAACACACCAAATGTCACGCATCAACCATTGTGCATTGATTATCATGATCTAGAGATGTTGTTTGAATTCAAGTTTGGGCTTATCCATTTATTCCCAACCTTTCGTGGACTTGAGAATGAAAATCCTCAGAAACATTTGAAGGAGTTCCACGTCGTTTGTTCGATCATGAGACCGCAAGGCATCACTGAAGATCAAATCAAATTATGTGCCTTTCCATTTTCATTTGCCACCACGCAAAGGATTGGTTGTTCTACTTGCCTCTTGAATCAATCAACACATGGGCAGACGTGGTGAGGCTTTTCCTCGACAAGTAGTTTCCTTCCTCACGAGTCGCTAACATACAGAGTGAGATTTGTGGCATCAAATAAAGAGACACTGAGACACTAACATACAGAGAGAGATTATGATATGTTATTTCGAGATCCAACATTTTTTTATGATTATCGAGTATTCACTGTCTCTTTGGAGACTTTGTGTGGTGGAAGGATGTATTCGAATAGCTATATACATTTGATGCTTACCGGCTTTGCACTTTAATGCCTTGGTGTGGTGTAGTTTATGCTCAAACGAGCTATCTTGGTGTGGCGTACTTCACCCGCGTGTCTGAGTCTGTTTTTACTAAGATTGCATTGGTCATAACGTTAAATTGAATTTTTAAATCAGATTATAAACTATGAGTTAGTTTAATGATATTTGAAATAATTTGATAGCAATAAATGGTATTACAAATGCATATATGATATATGAGATTATAACAAGTGAAAGACTATGTAGACCGATTTAAAATGAGCCCTGGGGGTTGATTTAAATATGAACGAGTCCAGAGACTCGAGAGAGAATGAGATAGTAAAATGAGGTTGAGCATCAAATTGACATATATTTATATACATGAATGAAAAATTGAATTGCAAATGAAAGTGATTGTATTTTGTTGTTAGAAAGTATAGCATAAAATGGATACATTGACTTACCAATTGAGATAGTATATGAAATTGACATATGAATTATGAATATATGAATTTAAATGGTAATGTATGCATCATTGAAGGTAGAATGTTAATATGATATGTCTATTTAGATTTGCTAATTGTGGCAATGTATGAATTTAAGCTTATGACATGAATAGGTAGAAATGAAATGGTTATGACTAAACATGAATTGGATTGTTTAGTTCATATTAATTCTAATGTTGTTGACTTGAATAATGAAAGTACCACTAAGCATTATCGCTCAACTTAGGGTTTGTTTATTCCATGTGCAGGTATTAGGGAATTTTGAAGTCTTGAGGATTGATTCAACATCCAAACCGTAGCTCTAGACTTAGCAAAGTTTGTATAGTTCCTTTATGTTTTAATATATGGCATGTACCTAGGCTTTAAGTCAGTTTTGTATATTATGAGATCATGTTATTATTTATATTTAATAATGGTTAATTGATATGAAGAAATGGTAATTTGTATAATATGTTTTGAGATAGTTGAACTTGAAATTATTTTGATATGCATTTATGATATTAGGTTGGATGTACAAATAGGTACCAAATTGTCAAATGGTTAAAGTGTGGAAATTGACATAGGTGACAAAGTAAAAGTGATGTGTTGTATAATGCACATGTATGTGTATTGTTAAAATGGTTAGCAATGGACATAAATATATGATATTTTGCTTAAATAATTGAATTGAGGGGATTGGTTTATGTGTTTTAGTGATACAATTTGGTACCATTTGGAATAAGGCAGTCATGTCACGATGTCAAACCCCTTAACGTCGGGACGAGATCAAGTCAGCGAGTTGCGATGAGGAACCTGCGAAGTAGTTGGATCTGGTGCCCTAAGTGTAGTATTTTTGTCTAAGTAAACTTGTATTTTCAAATAGATTGGTTAATAAAATTATTTGTGAATTACATTAATACCTTGTACATTATCTTCATATGGTTTTTGCACGCAAAGTAAAATGGAAGCAAATGTTACTCACTGGTTGTCTAATGTTTAAACTAATACTGAGCGATATCACTTGGTCGGATTGTGATACAAAAAGACGGCTTGTACAAGTAGATGAACCTAAACATGTCCTTAGTCTAATCAGAAATGAGCAAACCAATTGAAAGACTAATATGTCGTCTATCAAGTCCAATTGGGGAGATGCTTTGTCTTGGGCATCAGAACGAATGACTCCAAGAAGATAAAGATATACATGTGATTGACTGGACTGACAGTACATCGGATTGGACCCAAGAAGAATAGATCCTAAATCTTTTTATGGATATATTCACTTATAACGTTCATAGTGTGGCATACCTAAATCTAGAGTGGATAGCGGACTACGTATGTGTGACTCGTACACTTTGATGTAAGTAAAAGCCTGAGTTCGAATAGATAAGGAACCAAAAGCTAGTGCATTGGGTGTACGACTTCAGCAGTATATAGCATCATTCACAATAGTGGAATTCATTGCCCAAGACATGGGTAAATGATATCCTCTCATTGGCATTACATGGTTGATGGAAGGTAAACGTAGCCCTGGGTCATTCGTCTTTGTGATGGATGACTTGATCACCATTTGATAGTGAGTGACTTTTCATAAAGAAAGATATAATGATTACCATGAGATAAAATAAGATCATATTGGGAGAACGAATATTATCCCAAAGATATTAAAGATATCCTATGAGGGTAACACACTTATGAGAAGGTTATTGGACAAGCACTGAGTAGTTGCTTTCATAATGGTATGTCATTAGGGAGAAATCACAATACTATAGTGGAAAGAATTCGTGACTGAATGAGTTTATAATTAATAGACAAAAAGATGGAACTTAATCATAAATCATTTGAGCCCTAATTACATATGTCCAATCGGTCCCTCCGTTACCTCATTGGAACAAAAAATGAATTGCATGTTAAATTAAAATGAACATAATGAATAGAAATGGAGAAATGAGAAACATTCAGAAATGGTTATGTTTTCCTGCGAAATAGAGAAATGGAATAATTTGGAAATGAATATGATTTTTTCAAAATGGAAATGAGAAATGATTCATTTGCAAATGAACATGGATTTCTCAAAAATGATCGAAAGAATGAGTTTAATTTTTTGATCTATCTTAAAGCCCGAAAATGAAAATAAATCATTTGATCATAGTGAACAAGTTGAACGGTTAAATATTAAATATATTTTCTCGAAAATTTTATCTGGGGTAAAATTGTCATAATTTTATCAGGGGTAAAATTGGGATGAGAAATTTATTTGATATAAATATTGAATTTTATTTTTTGGAAATAGAAAGACATATATTGGGTTAGATCAAATTATAAAGTATTGGGTTAAAAGCTTGGAAAGTAACTGTAATGGGACTCGATATGAAAAAGGCCCAAAAGCCCCTAACGTTTTCTAGTTGAAATAGACTTTCACAATTCAATAAGGGTTCTATTTTCTCTCTCTATAAGTAGATGGCACCGATAGGACTATTTACACAACTTTAAGATATTGTTACTCTGCTGAAAAATTGAGAGAACTTATTCTCAACTATTAATTATATTTTTTCGGAATAAAAATTCTGTCGATTTTTATTTTGAAAAGAGAATTTTTGTTTTCACCCCAAAAGATGAATTTCTGGTTTTGTGTTTTGATTCAATTGGTTCGAGTCCACACTCGAAGTAGTTCGTGGTACGAGAATAGCAAAAAAGATTATTTGGTTGAAAGCCGAGAATGACAATGATTCGTTTATCCGAAAACACATGTATGATTTCGATCTAAGATTTATTGCTATAATATATGTATTGTTAAAATCGTTAGAAATGGGCATATTGATATGATATTTTGCTTAAATGATTGAATTAAGGGGATTGGTTTATGTGTTTAGGTGATACAAGTTGGTACCATTTGGAATCAGACAGTCATGTCACGATGTCATACCCCTTAATGTCACAATAAGATCAAGTCAGTGAGATGCAATGAGGAATCCCTGAAGTCGCAAAGTCAGCCTGATAGTTTGTAAATTTTACAATTTGGTCCCTATTTGATCCCGAGTCAACTTAAGAGCTTTTGTAAGCTTGTATAAGACTCGAAAATGATTGTATATGAGTAATATAATTATTAGCATGTATTCATAGTTAAATTGGATTGTATTTTATCATAGCAGCTCTGGCAACGAATATGGCATCTCATAGCTCGGACTTGGCGACTGGGTCGGGTATGGGGTGCTACAGAATCCTAGAAGCATGGCTAAGTTGCATCCGACTAGTTTATGTATGATACTGTATAAAATTATCTCTAAAGTATTGGTGAATCAATTTCAATTAGTTTTGCATTGTTGAATTGATAATGCACAGAGTGCTTTAGTATTGGGTAGGCTAATTTCAGATAATATTCTCATTGCATATGAAATTTTTCATGCTTTTAAAAGGAAAAGACAAGGGCGAAGAGGGTCGTTTGTGTTGAAATTGTACATGAGTAAGACGTATGAAAGTGTTGAATGTCATTTTTTTGGAGGAAATGATGACTAAGTTGGGCTTTGATTCTTCTTGGATATCATTGTTATGCATTGTGTCAGAACGATTTCTAATACAATTATGGTGAATGGACAACCCATGAGTTTTGTTGCTCCGGCTAGGAGGCTACGACAAGGGGACCTTTTAAGCCCCCATCTATGATTGAAGTTATAAAATATGCAACATGCTAGTATGATCCACCTTTTTTATGCTATACTAAGGTGATGTTATTAATATGAGAAATATTTTTTTAGAACAACAAATGTCTTCCCAACCACATTTTGAAGCATTGAATGTGTCAAAATTAAAGAGGTCCCAAGTTCTCCACGATACTTGTGTTTTGCACCATTCTCTCAAATGATATCATATCTCACAATTTGGTGTAAGAAAACATTTTTTATTTGCATATTAGCATCTACCTTATAATATTTAGGTTCACAATTCAAATAGTCTAGAGCTTTAATTATAAAAACTTATATAAACTTAATTTGGTGAACGACTTATGTTAGATTATATCTCTTTTTATAATACGTAAATTAAGTCAAAATAATATAAAATTTATAAAATTTAACCTTTATAAAAAATTATAAATTATTTGAAACATTCATAACACTTCTTATAATAATACAATTTTTGTCATTACTAAGTCACGATACAAAAACTATAGCATTTTTATGAATAAGTATATTATTTTTATAATATATAGCATGTGTTTTGTCCATACTTGACCATAATTTTTACAAATAAATATATTATAAAACGTTTGTAACATGCAAATTATGTTTTAGAATAAAATTTTTATTATAACTTTAGAAATTTTTAGGATTTAAATAATATATTTTTGTTATAACTTTATAAAATACACAATTTATTGTTATAATATATTTTTAAAGATTTATAATAGAAGAAATTTTTACCATAATCGTCTCGAACACTCATACATGTCATGTTTATAATATAATTTTATAAATTATATAAAAAATTAAAATTAGATTTGGGTATAATTATTTATGCAATTACTCTAATTATTACTCTCCCCTAAGAATTGAAAAATGTAATTAGGGTATTCACATTACACCCAATTCGATGGGACCCAACAATTAAAATGGTTAACCAAACATGCCACCATTGCACAATTATAAACAATTACACCCAAATCTAATTACTAGATGATTTTCCAAACACAATCTTAAAGGTTTTGTTTTTAAATTTAATTACATTTTAAACAAAGTTATTGTATGCTTTAATAATATTTTGTTGGAAATTTTAAAGTTGCATTCGGGTTTGACTAAAGACATAAATAATTTCATTACGTAATTCTTTAAATTTCTCCATTTCTTCCATTTCTTACCATTAAATTTTGTTTTATTTTATTTAATTCTTATTCATCTCTAATTGAAATTCTATTTATATGATTGCACAATTTTAGTATTCATATAGATATAATTATACAATTTTAATACCTTTTATGTAAATCCTACCAATATGACAGATTCTATTGTTAAAAAAGGGGGGGGAATGATTTCAATATAATTAAGATATTAAAATATAAATTTCATTTAAGAAATGAAATTTTGAATTCCATTATTCATTATACATAATATTTGACTATTTTTTTTAGTAGAAAAGAGACAACACTAAACGGTTACAACAGTCAATTCATAAGTTAAAAGGATCCAGACCCATTACGATCTTCAACCAACAAATCTCTAACTGAAACCGATGAAACTGCAAACAAATGGAGTAAAGAGTCTCATGTGTCAGCACATTTAGCCATACCATCCGCAACCCCATTCTGATACGTCGGAATATCTTGGACACGAACCTTACATCTTTGACGCAGCAACTGATGTAATAACTTCCACCAGACAAGATTAATTCTACCAACAATGCATTATCACACTCAACTTCAACCTTTTTGAGCCCTTTCTCCCAAGCTATAAAAAGGCCTTCCAACATCGCTCTTGTCTCAACTTTAAAAATTAATTATTGTTTATATTTGACTATTACTGTTTATATTTCCATTAGTTTTTGTTAATTTATTATCATAATTACTTAATTTCGAATTAGGTATGCTATAACTATAGAAAGAATAGAAAATGTTAAAAGTGTTTAATTTGATTTGAATTGTATATTTCCAATTTTCTTTAATGGTTATGCAAAAAATTGAAAAATAAAAATTAAAAAAAAAGATTGTATAAGTTTCTCTATCTTTTGACATATTTTTCTGCTATTGTTAGCATGTTTCTTTACTTTCCAGTTTTTGTTTCGTATCTTTTATCCCAAATTTCTTTTATCATGCTCAGTCTATGGAAGAGTCTAAAGCAAATTTATCATTAGATGACTACGAGGAAGAAACCATCTAGTTGGGGGTAGAATCATCTCATCGAGAAACTTCTTACGCCAATTGTTTTGTGGGAATGTTTCTCACTTCAAGTGTGGTAAACTTTCAAGCAATGAGATCGATGCTGGAAAATGTATGGCATCCTATCGGGGGAGTCTCAATCTCAGATCTGGAAAATGGTAGGTTCTTATTTCGTTTTTATTTTGAAGTCAATGTTGATCAATGTGAGAAAAATGGTCCATGGAATTTTAATTCTCATCTGCTGGTGTTACACGGTCTAATGGAAGGGAAGACCCTTTGTTCATCCAACTAAATTGGCTTGATTTCTGGATGCTTATCCATGACCTTCCCCATGGTTTTATGTCTGAGGTTGTAGCAAGACAATTGGGAAGCTTTATTGGAGTCTTCTTGGAATATGATGCATCGACTATCTAATTGGGCTACAAAGGAATAATGAGGTTAAGGGTGCGAGTTAATGTTATGAAACCATTGAAAAGGAAAAAGAAACTTACCCTCTCAAATGATGCATCTGTTTATGTTCATTTTGCATATGAAAAGCTCACTTTATTATGTTTTCTATGTGGTAAGTTAGGTCATGGTGAAAGTTATTTCCCTATTAGAGCTCTTCATCTGAGACAAGAGTTTGAGTTTCAGTAGGATATCTCACTACGTGCATAGTCTAAAAGAAATGTGGCGTGGAGGAGTAGGTGGTTGGTGGAGGACGATGGTGATGGGAGTTGAAATTATGGAAACTCCACAAACATGTATGGAGGGAGAAATCTGAGGAGGTCACAATCTATTCCCGTTGATCAATGAGCTAATGTGGGATTTCCTCCCAAGATTTCTTACTCATTAAAAGGAAAGTCAAATATTTCTTAAATTCCTGGCCCAACAAAAGTAGGCGAGTTGGGTCAAAGTAATAACAAGGATAAAAATAATTTTGATGAGGACATGGCTATGTTAGAAGAAGAAAATAGCCTAATAAAACAAAATGATGGGCTAAAACGACCATGTTTCAATCAAATGCTTCAGGAGTTTCTTTGAATGTGGATTCAAATGAAGCCTCTAGTGACCTAATGTAGGTACCCAACTCTAATAGATTGGCATGCCTTGTTAAACATGTCAGCCGGAAGCAAAGAAATTTATAAGTTAGAACGTTTGGGGTTTGGGAAGGCCCTAAATAGTTCGACGTCTTCGGCATATGCTGAGAGACTTAAATCCCTCTATGGTTTTCTTGATTGAGACTAAACTATAGGGTTCTTGTATGGTAAGGATTAGAAGTAAGTGTGGATTTTAAAATGGGATCAATGTTGACTCAGATGGAAAAACGAATGTAAGGAGTATTTCAGGTCATTTTCGAGAAGGCATATTGATATAAGGATGAATGAAGATTCGGATGGGAAGAATTGGAGGTGCACTGATTTTTATGGAGCTCTTGAGGAAAATCTAAGGGAGGCCTATTGGAATTTATTGTGCTGTTTAAATTATTGTCCACAAATTCCTTGGCTAGTCATAAGGGATTTCAACGAGATCACATATTCATCAGAAAAACAATGAGGTTTAATTCAACGAGAAGCCAAATGCAGAGATTTTGTGAGGTGTTGTCCAATTTCTCACTTTTTGATTTGGGTTATTCTTGACAGTGTTTTAATCAAATAATATTCGGGAGCGGTTGGATCGTGGAGTTGCAAATGATAATTGGTGGAATTTATTTCTGGATTATAAAGTGTACCATTTGACTCACTTTTTCTTGGATTGTTGCTCCCTTTTACTAAACACGAGTGTGGACAAGTTTCATGCAAAAATGTGGCCTTTTAGATTTGAGGCTGCTTGGCTCTTAGAGGACACTTGGGAATCGAAGGTTCAGAAATTATGGGATGCTAGTTTGGGTACTATTCCTAGGAGATTAAAGAAGGTTGGGATGGGTCTTGATGCATGGTTCAAAAAGATAAAAAGGGAAAGATCCTTGTAAAAAAAGATCTAGAAAAATAGCTCCTAAATTTGAACGATTCATATCCAACTGATGAAGCCTTGGGGGATATTGTTGATACTAAATTATCCCTAAGTATGGAGGCTGAAAAAAGGAACTTTACTGGGAACAGAGAGCCATGGATAATTTGTTGAAGAATGGTGATCGTAATACGAATTTTTTTAACAAAGTCACAACGGAAAGAAGAAGGAACGGAGTAGAAAAATTACTAAACTCTAATGGAAATAGTTATGAAAGTAACTGATAGCTACTATCGCTTGCTACCAGTTATTTTGATTCTCTTTTTTCATCAAAGGGAATAAAAAATGATGATGTAATTTTGGTTGGAGTTTCGCCTTGTATAACCTTATTGATGAATGAAGAACTCATATGGGCATTTTCCTACGAAGAGGTTTTTCTTGCTCTAAAAACCATGAGCCCATTAAAGGCTTCAGGAGAGGATGGTTTGGGTGCAGTTTTTTACCAAAATTTTTGGCACATTGTGGGAAATAATGTAGCAGATTATTGTATTGATATGTTATATGGATCCCACGATATTTCAGAGATTAGTCAAACATGAATTGTTTCAATCCCAAAGGTTAGTAACCCTCGTTTTCTGACTCAATTCAAGCCAATTAGTCTCTGCAATATTCTATACAAAATCGCTACAAATATCTAAGTGAACAAATTTTAAAGTGTACTTCATTTCTGCATTGATGAAGCACAAAGCGCATTTGTCCTAAGTAGGCTCATTTCAGACAACATTCTGGCAGCTTATGAAGTCCTACATTCTATGAAAAAGATGAGATTGGGAAAACAGGGGTCTTTCGCTTTGAAACTCAACATGAGTAAAGCGTAAGATAGAGTAGAGTGGCCTTTTATCAAGGTCATGCTCAGGAAAATGGGTTATTTAGAAATATGGGTCCAAAAAATTATGAGGTGCGTTGAAACGGTCTCTTATTCTGTGGTGCTAAATGGAGAGTTAGGCGATTTGTTCTCACCTACTCATGGACTTAGACAGGGTGGTCCACTCAACCCTTATTTATTTCTCATATTTAGCGAGGGTCTTTCAGCTATTTTGAGAATGGCATCTTCAAGTGGAGATCTTAAGGGGGTTCGCATTAATAGACATGCCCCACTTATCACCCACTTGCTTTTTGCAGATGATAGTCTGATATTTGGCCTGGCAACGATGGAAGGGGCTAGGGATCTTGAAGATATATTTGAGATTTATGAAAGTAGCTCGGGGAAGCTAATAAATTTCAATAAATCAGGTACGTTCTTTAGTTCCAACGTGAGTCAGGAAAATAGGGAGATTGTTTGTAGAAGTTTGGGGGTAAATTCCAGCATTAATCCTGAAAGATATCTTGGAGTCCCTTTAATTGTGGGCCGAAACAAAAAGATGGCTTTTAGGGAAATAAAGGAATACATGATTAAAAGGGTAGCCAACTGGAGTTCAAAGATTTTGTCTATTGGGGGTAGAGAAGTCCTCATCAAAGAGGTATTGTAGGCAATTCCTATGTATGCAATGTCCTGCTTTCTTTTGCCCAACACTTTTTGTAAGGAACTTGAAGTAGTTATTGCTTGGTTTTGGTGGCAGAAAAAAATCTAGAAAGACCAGGTTGCATTGGTGCTCTTGGAAATATTTGTGTACTTCAAAGGACGAAAAAAGTATGGGGTTTTGTGATTTATCAAAATTTAACATTGGACTGCTAGCAAAGCAAGGATGGAGACTAATGGAGAATCCTAGTTCGATAACGACAAGACTGATACGCGCAAAACATTATCAGGACTCAAAATTTTTAGAGGCACCATTGGAATCAAACCCATCACTGATTTGCAGGAGTATATGGTAATCCAAAGCTTTGTTAAGATCAGGACTTCGATGGAGGATTGGATTGGGACACTCAGTCTCAATTTGGCAGGACTATTGGCTACCAAGTAAAAATCATGAAAAAAAATCTCTACAAACTGAGTAACAGATTTGTATCGAGTTAGTAACCTAAAACTACCTGACTCAAATAGTTGGAATTACGACTTAATCTTGACAACTTTTTCTGAGGAAAAGGCAAAGTAAATTGTAAGTATTCCTATACCACTAACTAATCAACCTGACAAGTTAGTATGGTTTAGTGAAAAATCTAGCATTTATTTTGTCAAGAGTGGTTATAAAGCCCTTATTGAGCCTTCTAATGTTGATGAAATGGAGCAAAAGAATTTTAAACAAATTTGCTCAAAATTTCATTCCAACATTCCAAAATTTGCATTTTTAAAGAATTATGGTAGATAATAGTTGTCTGTGTTGCCGTGATTACAGTGAGTCAAATGTTCATGTGTCTCGAGACTGCTCGTTTGCAAAACAAGTGTGGTCAAAAATTAAGTTATCAATGGCTAGTTTTAATTGCAGATGCAAATTTTAAAGAGTAGTTAAACTGGCTTTTTGAAAAATCAGCCAGCAATAGGAAATAAGAGATTGCCATTACAATATAGGCTATTTGGTTTTCTTGAAACCTCAATCCCTTACCTTGTGGATTGCTCTGATCTTCTGAACAAGGAAGGTTTTTGTCGTTTTGGTTTTCACTAGTAACTGAAGGGTCTAAAGGAAGCTTCTAGAGTCTGGCTTGGTGTGTTTTGTTTATTTAGTTTTTTTTGAACGAATATTTTGTATTTTAGTTTTGTTTTCTTTGGGCTTTGTTACTTTGGTTTTGACAGATTTCCAAGCCCATTAATAATACCAAAATGGATTACATTTCAAAAACAAAATTTTTTGACTAATTATTATTATTTTATTTTAATTAAAATTTAATATTTAATTTTAGTCAAAATTTGTTACCAAATGCATGTTGAAAGTTTGGATCTTTTAAATATAAAAATAATAAGTAAATAAGTCTAGTTGTAAATCCACCGATAAATGGATGTTCACAACCCCTCAAATTTATCATATTGTAACTCCTAAAGAATGAATGTCCCTAAATTCATTACCTTTTAACCCCTATATCATTTATAGGGTACCTTAATATTAGTCCTTAATGATTTGTAACTTATGGTACTTGAAGCCTTATAAATAGAGAGCATGTACAAGCATAGTTTATCCTAAGTGAAAGTTGAATCATCCTTTCATTTCTTTATCTTTCTTTCTCTCTTAATATTTTTATTCTTCTTTTAGTTTTATAATACGTTATCAACATGATCTTGCTAAGAAGTAAAAATTTTTATGTGTTGAAGATTAGACGTATCCTCCATGATTTTTCTTTTAAAGTTTTAAACGCAAGATGAAAAAACTTGAAGGGAGTTTTATTTAATGTTTCATATTTAGATTATTATTATTTTAATTATTGATTAATTATGGTGATTTTGTTTAATTTATATATTTTAAGGACGTGAAATATTTGATCTCAATTTAGATCTTGATCATTTGCAATTTTGTGTCAAATTTTATGGCCTACTTGCAGCTGCTATTGAAACTTTCCCAAACAATAAGAAATTGAGGTAAATTTACTTATCACATCAAATGTCTAGATTTTTCTATAAAATATGTTTTCTCCTTAATATATGCTATTTGATAATTATTTGATGATTATGTCTGAATGGAGATAGATTATTTTAATCTTATAATTTGATAAATTTTCATAATATTATTGATCTCCTTTATTAATCAAGGCTTAAGGTTCATCATAATATGTGACCATGCATCGATTTTGTCATTATTAAACTAGTTATTTTATGTGTTTATTTGATGGTTTCAATTTGAATGTATATATATATTTTCTAAATTCTAGACATCATATGTTCTTAGACTTTAATATTTTAAAAATTTTCTTAGTCACCAATAATTAAAATTATTGCATATATTAATAAAATCAATATTATTTCACATCAAACATGTTTGATTTAAGTACATTTAAGGAAAAATTTGAGGAATGTCTTAATTGATTTTTCAGCTAATTCTATTATAGAATTTCAAGTTTAATTACAACTAATTTTTAATACTTGGATGATCTTGGTTGACAACTTTCACTATTACATAGCTATTAAATGCATTTTATATTATTCATTTAGCAATTGATTAGTGAGATGACATGAGAAATTGTAGATGGAAAAGTTTTAGCAAACATGAGATGTATGATTTTGAAGTAAATTTCATGCATGTCTGCAATGATTTATGAAATTTTTGCTAGCACTAGCATTATATTATGTTTGGCATTTTAAATGGTAGTTTTATCCATACATTTTATTTACAATAAACTCCATGCATGACTTGAATATTTCTTTCTAGTTAATTAATGATGCAAACCTCTTGTGAAAAGGGTTTTAAAAGTATTCTAAATTGATCTCCAGCCCTTTTTATGACTAAATAAAATAACGAGTTATTCATTCTACTGGTTTTGCTCCATTCCCCGAAGTAAATGTAACAATACATAACAATTATGAAAATGAAACATATTGTCATTATTGACAAATAGATAAGAAGAAGATGAATGATTTGAAATGTTGCTAAATGTTCATTATTAGAACAAAATGATTAATGATTTATACTAATTAATCATGCATTGAAGTGGATGATAATTATATAATCTTATTTTAAGGAATATGATTTAAGCTTACATTATTGTCTAAATTATTTTTACACATTCCTTGAAGTGAATGTCCGCAATAAATACAATAAATTTTATAATCACTTTCGATCATTAAAGTCAATTTGAAAATTTAAAGATTTTGGCATATTCCTTGAAGCGAATATTGCATATAATTGTTTGCAAATTATATTTCTTTTATTTTTATTGAGTTAATGACATTATGGCCTTCACATTGATTTAGATATTTTCATAAGTAAATGTCATAATACTGGTTATATGAGGATACAAAGTAAAAGGAATGGCAATAAAATTATCAATTTTCACAATTTATATTGACATTATTAGTATAATTGAAAAACATGTTAAAGTAAACCAAAAGTTTACTTATACAAATACATTTACTACTTCTTGTGACTAGTTACACCATCCTAATCATATGGGTGATAACTCTTGAAAAGAGTTATATTTCATGCCTTTAGACCTAGCTAATTGCTTGTACTTGGGTGCATTTAGTGACATTTTAGGACATTTTATTCATATCTTTATCATTTGCATTAGGAGCTTGTACTGTGTTTACATATTAGATACTTTTAATTGCGTGTAGAAGGTTTGTGTTCGGTGATTTGACAGGTGCAGGATATGGAAAAAGAACTAAAGGTGTGAAGGTTTGTCGGGGCAAAAGGTTGGACAGTTTCCCACCTTGTATGCCATGGAAGATGACCGAGTCAACATTCAAATCATACTAGTTTTAGCCCAACTCTACTTGTACCAAAAAAATTTGCCTAAAAAAGATAAGATATCGTGGGTTGTTGGAGCTATTCTAGGGAGAAAAAGCTTATAAAAAGACGAATGAGGAAGCCCTAAATGTAGAGATCTAAAGGCAACAATTGAGAGTAGCTGCTGATGCGGAAAACCCGGATCTAAACACAAGAGAAACACAAATTAGAAATAAAACGAGAATAAATAAAATTAGTTAAATAATAATAATAATAATAAAAGGATAGATTTGCCCTAGGGAACCCTTGGTTAACTTGTAACAAAAAACGCCAATGATTGAGCGATTCCCTACAAAACCCCTAGAAGAAAAACCTCTAGAAACACCGATGAACGGGAAAGAAATTTGAATATTTGTAACTCCGAAATACCCTCGAAAGTAACAAACTCCAAACTAAATAGCAAGAGAAGAATCACTCTACTCTCAAAAATTTGCCTCACACAAATTTGGAAGAAAACAAATACTCTTTTTTTTATTCCCCCTTCAATGTGTACAAAGCAAGCCTATTTATAGGCAAATTACAAGAGTAATTGAATCCTAATAAAACTCTTTCAAGAGTAATTGAATCCTAATAAAAACTCTTTAAAATTATCTAAGAAAATAAATAAATAATAACCTAACCAATAAAATTACTTAACTCATAAGTGATGTGTCCCAACCAATGAGAATTAAGTAAATAATAATAATAAGATACATAAAAGATTAATCCACCAATTTATGGGCTTTCACTATTCCAAGATTGGTCCAGTGAATTGCATTCCCGTATTTGTCAACGTCACGAACATGATGACTTAAATTTGTAGCAACAAAGTCTTAGACAAAAGCATTCATCTTTGATTTTAATTGTCGTGCCTTGCTTCGAGTGATTGGACCACTAGGAAAAACAACCCCTTGAGTGTCACCTCCTTGGCTCGTATCATTCTCCCCCTCTTCATGAAGATTCGTCCTCGAATCTGAACCTACATCAAATTCAAAAGGAGAAAGATCAGAAATATTGAAAGTAGCACTAACACTATACTCACCAAGAAGATCAATGAGATAAGCATTGTCATTTATTTTCTCGAGTACTTAGAATGGTCCATCCCCTCGTGCATCAAGTTTATTCTTTCTCTTAGAAGGAAACCGTTCCTTCCTCATATGTACCCATACCCAATCTCTAGGTTCAAACAAGACTTGCTTTCGCCCTTTATTAGCTCGATGTGCATTGGACTCATTCTTTTTCTCAATGGCTTTACGAGCCTTCTCATGGATCTCTTTCACTAAATCAGCTTTCCTTTCACCATCTAAATTAGCAATCTCATTCAAAGGTAAAGGAAGCAAATCTAAAACAGTAAGTGGATTAAAGTCATATACAATCTCAAAAGGTGTAAAACCTGTGGAGGAATGAACAGAACGATTATAAGCAAACTCAACATAGGGTATCCATTCTTCCCAAGATTTAACATTCTTACCTATTATGGCTCTAAGCAAAGATTCCAAAACTCGATTTACCACCTCGGTTTGACCATCAGTTTGAGAGTGGCATGTAGTAGAGTAAAGTAGTTTAGTACCTAACTTACCCCATAACACCTTCCAAAAGTGACTAAGAAATTTTGCATCTATATCGAAAACGATAGTCCTTGGGATTCCATGTAATCTCACAACTTCACGGAAAAATAGATCGGCAACAAGGGTTGCATCATCAGTCTTATGGCATGGAATGAAATGAGCCATTTTAGAAAATCGATCCACAACCACAAAAATGCTATCTCGTCCACGCTTTGTCCTTGGTAAACCTATTACAAAATCCATTGAAATGTCAGTCCAAGGTGAACTAGGAACAGGAAGAGGAGTATATAGACCGTGAGGCATCACAGTGGATTTAGCTTGTTTACAAGTAATGCAAGTAGAGCAAATTTTCTCAACAAGTTTTCGCATGTTAGGCCAATAAAAATGCTCATGTAAAACATCATAAGTCTTAGTGACTCCAAAATGACCCATAAGACCACCACTATGAGCCTCTCGAACCAACAATTCTCGCATTGAACACTTTGGTAAGCATAGTCTATTATTTCGAAAAAGATAGCCATCATGCTTATAAAATTTGTGAAATGCACCATGTTCACATGCGTCATAAATGCTTGCAAATCAGATTCAGTGGCATATAAATCTTTGAGAGACTCAAAACCTAATAACTTAGTATGCAAAGTACTAAGTAAAGTGTACCTCATTGATAGAGCATCAGCCACAATATTATCTTTACCTTTCTTATACCTTATAACATAAGGAAAAGATTCAATGAATTCAACCCACCTCGCATGTCGCTTGTTCAACTTACCTTGTCTCTTTAAGTGCTTAAGTGATTCATGGTCAGTGTGAATCACAAACTCCTTTGGTAAAAGGTAATGTTGTCAAACTTCTAATGCCCTTACCAAGGCATACAACTCTTTATCATAGGTCGAATAGTTCAAATGTGCTCCACCAAGTTTCTCACTAAAGTAGGCTAGTGGTTTACTATCTTGCATGAGGAAGGCACCTATACCTACACCAGAAGCATCACATTCAATCTCAAAGGTCTTTTCGAAATTAGGTAAAACAAGAATAGGAGCATTACACAATTTATCTTTAAGTTCATTAAATGCTAATTATTGCTTATCTGTCCAATGAAAAGATACATCCTTTTTAATAAGTGCAGTCAAAGGCGAAGCAATTGTGGAAAATTTACGAACAAACCTGCGGTAGAAACCGGCTAACACAAGGAAAGACCTTACCTCAGAAACATTTAGGGATAGGCCATTCTTTAATTGCCTTTACCTTCTCCTCATCCACATGGATTCCTGTAGAACTTATCACAAAACCCAAAAAAACAAGCTTATCCATACAAAAGGTGCATTTTTCAAGATTAGCAAAGAGTCGTTCATGCCTTAACACATCCAATACTAATTTAACATGCCCAACATGATCATTCACAGTTTTGCTATAAATCAGTATGTCATCAAAATACACAACGACAAATTTTCCTAAAAAAGGTCTAAGTATGTGGTTCATTAATCTCATGAATGTGCTAGGAGCATTAGTTAAGCCAAATGTCATGACTAACCACTCATACAGGCCATACTTAGTCTTAAAAGCAGTTTTCCATTCATCACCTTGTTTCATTCTTATTTGATGGTAACCACTTTTTAAGTCAATTTTAGAGAAAATGCATGCACCATTAAGCTCATCCAACATATCATCTAATCGAGGAATTGGATCTCGATACTTTACCGTGATCTTGTTGACAGCACGACAATCAACACACATTCTCCAAGAACCATCTTTTTTTGTGATGAGAAGTACAGGGACCGCACAATGGCTTAGACTCTCACGAATCAACCCTTTCTCTAAGAGATCTTCAATTTGCCTTTGCAACTCCTTGGTTTCTTCAGGATTGCTTCGATAGATTGGTCTATTTGGAATACTCAAACCAGGCACAAAGTCAATTTGATGTTCAATCCCTCGTAAAGGAGGTAATCCCTTAGGCATTTCAGAAGAAAATACATCCTCAAAATCCTGCAAAAGATCAACAAAACAACTAGGCAAATGTGTATTAGGGTTAGTCAAAACAAAGTTTTCCCTAAACCTAATAATTACAAATGTTTATTTTGTACAAATAGAAAATTTGATATCTCAAAACCTAGCGAATAAACTCACTTTCTCATCTCGTGACTTATGTGTGCAATCACTCACCAATGTTGGGCCTTTAAGTTGGCTTTTAACACTAAGGGCCTCTTTACTTTCAGCCTTTTTTAATGGTTTTACCTCACTTCTCTTACCCATCTCACTAACAAGTTTGAGTTGATCATTGTAGACTTCTTGAGGGGGAAGTGGAGCCAAAGTAAACTTCTTTCCAAGGAAAACAAATGTATATTGGTTAAGGAAACCATCATGATTTACTCGTCGATCAAACTGCCATGGCCGCCCAAGTAATATATGCCCAGCTTGCATTGGAACAACATCACACAAAAATTTATCAGAGTATCTATCAATGGAAAATGAAACTAAGCATTGTTTAGATACTTTTACCTCCCCACTATCATTCAGCCATTGCAAGCGGTATGGCCTTGGATGCTCCACACAAGGTAGGCCAAGTTTCTCAACAAGGGAAGAACTTACCACATTGGTGCGACTTCCACTATCGATGATCAATGAACTAGGTTGTCCACTAATCAAACATCTCGTGTGGAAAATGTTATCTCTTTGTTCATGCTCTTCCTCTTTAAACTGGACATTTAAAGCCCTTCGAGCAACAAGTGCTTTCTCACCATACTCCAAGTATTCTTCATACTCATCATAAGTATGCACATCATCAGCATCTTCTAAAGGAGGCATCTCATCTTCGTTATCAGACTCAAAATCAACCTCGCCATCTTCTCGAATCACCAATGACTTTTTATTAGGGCATTCTCGAGCATAGTGACCGCTTCCTTGGCATTTGAAGCAGGTAATATCTTTTGGCTGCTTAATGGCACTAGGAGAAGTAGAAGAAGAAGATGGAGCTCGATTAGTAGAAGTAGAACCTTTAAGTGAATTAGGCATACCTCTATCTTTGGAGTAAGTTATAGGCTCATTTGGCTTGAACTGTGCATCTCTCCCATTCCACAATCTATCATCTTGTTTTTGCCAATTTCCTCTCCAAGCAGGATTAGAAACTGAACTAACACCCCTCATTGTCCCTTTCTTTCGTAATTGCTTTTCAATGGTGAGTGCGGTTTGAAGCATCTCTTCAACATCCATGTAGTGTTGTAACTCAACTCGATTTGCAATCTCAGGCTTTAGGCCGGCAAGGAATCCAGCCATAGTCACCTCAGCCTCTTCAACAAGATTGGCTCTAATCTGAATAGCCTCCATCTCTTTGTAGTAGTCATCCACAGATCTATCTCCTTGAACAAGATGTTGGAGTCTTTGATGGAGTTCTCGATAATAGTATGGTGGAACAAACCGGTTTCGCAAGATGCGCTTCATTTCAACCCAAGTAGTAACAGGTTGCTCTCTATAAAGAATCCTGCTTTTACATAATTGATTCCACCATGTTAGTGCATAATTAATGAACTCAGCGACAACGTATGTTACCTTTTTCCAATCAGAGTAATTGTAACAAGCAAAGACTGCTTCCATCTTTTCCTCCCAATCAAGGTAAGCATCAGGATCATTCTTCCCTGAGAAAGAAGGAAATTTTGGTTTGGGGGTGTCATTGTTTCGTTCCAACCTTTCTCTAGGTACATACTCGGACTCAAAGTCATCATCAAAAACATGGTCCTCCCTTCGTTTAAAAGTTTGATCTCGCGAATTTGATCGGCTTATAAAGGCTTCGTTCAACTTCTTGTAATTATCGGCAATGTATCTCTCTTGAGTTGTAAGTTTTGTATCAAGATACTCCCTTTGCTCTTGTAACATCTGGGTCATGCGATGTTCGAATTAAGTTTATAACTTTTTCATCTCTTTTTGTAACAACTCGACCAAAGGATCGTTCTCTCCTTTTTGCTCATCCTCTTCATTTTTACTAGTTTGGGATCTAGTGAGCGGCATGTTATCTGTGAAAGATCAAACAAATATGAACAAGAAAGAAAAAAAATAATAATAATAACCTCACTCGTTAGCTCTCAAAAGAATAACTCTCTGAATGATTCAAAACTTGTAAATATGTTTGGAGAGGGTTACTAATCAAGATCAAATAACGGAGGTGAAAACTTCAAAGAGAGAATGAAGACCCTAATTGCTCTAAGAGGCCAATAAACTTGACGAGGCAATTTGTAATGGAGGCTACACGGATGAAGGAATTGTGCGTGCCTTTAATATCTGCTAACACAAGAAGAAACAAAGTGTTAGAAAGCGTAAAAGAAACAAAAAAAAACATAGACCTGCAACGATCCCTAACTCTAGAGTCAAAGAAAAGCTTTAATAAGAAGAACAGTTAAAAAACTCTACCCAATTTAAAAAAAAACAAAAGTCGGAAACGTTTGGTGTCTTAAGATTTTCAAAAATTGAAGCTTTAATTATACTTGAGTCAAGAAAAGAAGAAGGAAAAGAAATTCAATTTTGGGAAAAATAAAAATAATAACAATAATAGGAAAAGAAGAAACCTACGTATGAAAGGTAGGCAACTTTTTTTTTGCGGGTTTTTTTTGCGCTTTTTGCTTTTTTTGCTATTTTTTTAAAGAATAAGAGGAGAATAAACACAAAATTCAAAAAAAAAGAGAATCGACGAAACCGATGAAAAGTTTTTTTGGTATTTTGACTCGTTTCGGATTTGATTTTAGCTTCAAAAATAACACCGAATGGCCTGAAATTGATACCAACTGATGCGGAAAACCCGGATCTAGACACAAGAGAAACACAAATTAGAAATAAAACGAGAATAAATAAAATTAGTTAAATAATAATAATAATAACAAAAGGATAGATTTGCCCTATAGAACCCTTGGTTAACTTGCAACCAAAAACGCCAATGATTGAGCGGCTCCCTACGAAACCCCTAGAAGAAGAACATCTAGAAACACCGATGAACGGGAAAGAAATTTGAATATTTGTAACTCTGAAATACCCTCGAAAGTAACAAACTCCAAACTAAATAGCAATAGAAGAATCACTCTACTCTCAAAAATTTGCCTCACACAAATTTGGAAGAAAACAAATACTCTTTTTTTTAGTCCCCCTCCAATGTGTAGAAAGCAAGCCTATTTATAGGCAAATTACAAGAGTAATTGAATCCTAATAAAAACTCTTTAAAATTATCTAAGAAAATAAATAAATAATAACCTAACCAATAAAATTACTTAACTCATAAGTGATGTGTCCCAACCAATGAGAATTAAGTAAATAATAATAATAAGATACATAAAAGATTAATCCACCAATTTATGGGCTTTCACTATTCCAAGATTGGTCCAGTGAATTGTATTCCCGTATTTGTCAACGTCACGAACATGATGACTTAAATTTGTAGCAACAAAGTCTTAGACAAAAGCATTCATCTTTGATTTTAATTGTCGTGCCTTGCTTCGAGTGATTGGACCACTAGGAAAAACAACCCCTTGAGTGTCACCTCCTTGGCTCGTATCAGATGCTGAGTAGAGATAAAAAGGGGAAACCGAAGGCAGTCCCTCTTAGCCATTACAGGATGCTTTATTGCTAGATTGAGGATTGATTTGGTGACAACCATTTTCCCAATCTGTTCCATTATTTCCTATTTTGTTCTCCGTGAACTAATTTTAACAAAACGATGTTGGATGTTATTACAAACTTGAATTTTAATCACGAACCCATGAGCTAAATCTCATGGGGTTGGGATTACAAGATGAAAACTTTTATTTTCTTTAATGGTTGAAACATATATTTTATTTAATCAGCTATTTCATTCAACTGTTTTTATTTTCTAAATTATGCATATATTCTCTAGACATAGATGCATTTGCGATATGCCCATAAAATTGAATCTAATTCTGAAAAAGTTGGATTAGTTGGACCATAATTGAATGATATTGTAACAATCCAATTTTGACCCTACTCAAAATAGTGGTTTCGGGACCATAAATCTGAGTCTAAAAAATATTTTAATATTATTTTCAGTGTTAATTATATGTTAATTTGATTGTGTGAAATTTTTGTGTTTTAATTTTGTCATTTGAGTGACTGATTAAAGAAAATGACTTAATCGCGTAAAATGAAAATTTAGGGGTTAAATTTAAAAGTACCTAATTGTTGTTGTCTTTATAAAGTGGAGGATTTATAATGCAATAAGGCCAATATATATATATAGTGGGCGGCACAGGACTAATATGTCCTTATTGTATATGTTTTGTTTATTATTTATATAAGGTTAAATTAGTAAACTAAAAATATATGATAATATATGTTAAATAAAACAAACAAAAAAAGCCATTGTCATCTTCTTCTTAGTCGAATGTACACAAAAGAAAAAGAAGAAAACTTAGCTAGGTTCGGCCATTGTTAAGCTTGATTTAAGGTTAGTTCTTTGTTCGGTTTTTGATAATTTTTACGTTTTTGAGATCGTTGCTTCGAATACTTCAAAACCCATGTCTTAATTTTGTGAATTTTTGATGATTTTGAAATGTGCATTGATGAATGTTTGAGCTTTATGATGTTAGTTGATAAAATATGAAATATATATGTTAGATTAACATGTTTTGTCTTTGAATTTTCGGTGAATTTAAGTAATTAGGGCTAAATTGTAAAAATAAATTTTTGAGGAACTAAAATGTGAAATAAATTAAATTTGTGGACTTGTACAAAGACAAGGAACATTCGGCCCTTGCATGGTGTGTGCAAATTTTGTGTATTTTGTGTTTTATGCAATAGGGAATAAATTGCAAAAAGTGTGAAATATTAGAGGTAAAATGGTAATTTTCCCATTTATGTGTTTTTAGATAAAATTGAATGAATTGATGAATAAAAGGGTTAAATTTGAATATGTTTAGATCGAGAATCGAAGAAAACGAAATTAGATTAGGGGAAGTGGAAAATAGTGGATTACGTCCGTCGATATCCGAGGTAAGTCTTTTAGCAAAAAAATGCCGTTAAATTAGAATTTATATGAATTCTATATGCTGAATTTAATTGTAGGGATTTACATATGTTAGCCGAAAGTGAAATGGTTTGTGAAAATTTAAGCAAAATTTTGATTTTATGGAGATATTATGCTTCAAATGTTTAGTATGAATTTTAAAGATGAATTAGAACTTCCTATATAGATATAAATTATGCGTAAGATCGATTTCGTATCAGTGATAATCGCACTTTCTGCCTAGCAGGCATTATGCCGGTGAATTATATCAGGCTTTACGCCTAGCAAGCTTAATGCCGATGTACCATAACAGGCTTTCCGCCTAGCAGGCTTATTGCCGGTGTTTCATATTAAGATTTTTGTTTAGTAGGATTTATGCCGAAGTGGTATCAAGTGGGATTAATGAACTAAAGTGATCAGGTATGTGATGTTTAATTAACTATTTGAAATTTGGTAAGTAAGTTGGTTGGTTGTCACAAAAATGATATATTTAATGCTATTATAAGTATATGTATATATGAAAGGTGTTCAGCCTTACATTAATTGGAGGTAAATGGTTGAAAGCTTGAGATTAATCGATTATTCAGGATAAAAATACTTGAGATGTGTGATTGTACTAGTAATGTTCATATATGTGTGTATTTCATTTTCTTTTTAAATTATTGCTGATAAAATTATATGTTATTTAAGTATTTGTTTAAGTCTTACTAAGCTAAGTTAGCTTACATTGTGTATTCATTGTCATTGTTTTATAGATTTTGGGGATCATTACATGCTCGGGAATCATCAGTGAAGTCATTCACATTGTCATCTACTTTCGGTACTTTTAAAAGTTTCATTTTGAACTTATGGCATGTATTGGCTAATGTATATATATTTGGTTTTGGTTGTAGTTATGTATATATAAAAAGAAAGCCATGCGAAAATGGCTTTTTTTTTTGTTAAATTTTGGTATTTATATACATGGTAAGATGATCAAAAATAGAGGTTTTAATATTTATATTGGAGTGTGATTTAAGCTTATATTAGGTGTTAATAATTTTTGTGCATTGGTGTTGGATTATTATGTGATGAATTGAGTGTCGAATGTATTTGTAATGATAGATGTTAAATTAAATGTGTGTGTGTGGGCTAGTAATAGTAAGTATGTTATATATGTATAGGTGTATGTTTTGTTTGATTTTCATATGTTATATATATTCGGTTATGGCATGCAGTTGAAAGGCTAAGTAGGATTTTCATGTTTTGAGAAATTGGCTTGAAATGATGTTGTTAACTAGGTATATTCGGCTATAACATGAGTGTTTGGTTATGAGCCTATCGAATTTTTTTTTAACTTGGCCTTAGTTTCCTATAAGAATTATGGTTGTTAGGTTATGGTTGATTAAGTGGATATGTTTTGGTAATGAATGTTAATTTAAGTTATGATTTCTCTTATACATTGAAGTCTTAAAATAGAATAAAATTGAACATGTAAGTACCATAATATTCGGTTTTGATATTTGTATTATATTGATGATTAAGTTGTATCTTATGTGATATATTGGCACATGCGGTTAAAGCTTAAAGTTTAATATGTTATATAGTAGTATATGGTAGGTTCGGCTTTTGTGTTTCTATTATTATGTCTATAATATGTAATTATAAAATTCAGTTATAAAGTGCTATTATATTTGATATAAGATGTATTAAAATGATGAGACATATGTGGATTGGTTATGTTGCATATTTGAGTATGTAAGTATATATAAGAAGAATATATGTCTGAATATGCTCTGAGTATTAGAATTCGTTTGTGATGGTAACGCTTGCATCATTATTTGTTTTGAATGGTTTAGTATATGTCAGTAAAGTTGATTATTAAGTATGGAACATGTATGAAACATGCCCTATTGTTTTAACGTAAGCTCAAATAAAAATAAAATTGAAAATTTCGAATTGGGTTGGTTCGTAGACTATGATTAGTCTTCTATTTGATCTATGAGTATATTAACTCTGATAACAAAACAAAAGTACAGTTATTCCTTGGCGAGTTAATGATTGTGGTGAATCATGCTTTGTTCGATAATGCCTTATAACCCTAATTCGATGACAGATAGGAGTTAGGGGTGTTACATTTTATTGGTATCAGTGCTACGATTTAGTCAATTCTAAGACTAATGTAGCGCGTGTGAGTCTAGCTATACATGCCATATCTTATACTATGATAGTGTGATGACTCCTGACAATTGAAAATGTGTTTTCGTATAGTAAATAGATCCCGATCGAGCCGTAGCGGATGATGTTGAAAGTATAGCGCCTGCTCCCATACATGGGACAGCGCCAGTTGATTCTCGGCTACCTCGAGTAGCCATAAGGGGGAGGCTAAACAAGCCTTCTATCAAATGATGAACGATTGGTTTACTTAGTATATCCGAACTAATCTGGCTGTTCAACAACCCCCACCCCTGAATAATCCATCTCCGATACCTGTGTACCTCCGATGGTTGATCTGATGAGATTCAATAAGCCCCCTGTTGATAAAATTAGAAAATACAGGGCCGAGGAATTCAGGGCCATAGTTAATGATGATGCTGAGCGGGCTAAATTTTGGCTCGATAATACTATCTGTGTATTCAAAGAACTATCATGTACACCCGACGAGTGTTTGAAATGTGCCATATCGTTGTTACGCGATTCTGCCTATCATTGGTGGAACACTTTAGTATCAGTTGTACCAAAAGAGTGAGTCACCTAGGAATTCTTTCAGACTAAATTCCGCAAGAAATATATCAGTCAGAGATTCATTTATCAGAAACGTAAAAAAGTTCTTGAGCTTAAACAGGGTCGTATAACTGTCACTGAATACGAGCGGGAATTTGTGAGACTCAACAGATATGTCCGAGAGTGTGTTTCGACTGAAGCTACAATGTGTAAATGATTCGTAGACGGGTTGAATGAAGATATTAAATTGCTTGTGGGTATACTTGAAATCAAAGAGTTCGTGGTAATGTTCGAGCGAGCTTGTAAAACCGAAGAGCTTGGGAAAGAGAAAAGAAAAGCTGATTTTGAAGCTAGAGATTCTCGTAAAAGATCATCAGGTAAGACTTTTCACTCAGCACCGAAGAAGTTCAGAGAGGATTATAGTCGATCTAAAGCTATTGCGGACTTTTTTCGACGAGATCGAGATCGACCTCCTGTGAGTTCACGAGCCACTTCAATTGCTAGTGTTGGCAACAATCGGCAGAATAGATCCGAGTGCAAGAATTGTGGTAAATGGCATCCTGGAGATTGCAGATTGCATGATCGATTTTGTTTTAAATGTGGATCAAAGGATCATTTTATCTGGGAGTGCCCAATATTAGCCGAGAAAAACACCGTTAAGAGCGTCAGGCCGAGTAATATGTCAGTACGAGGTAGACCACCCAGGCATAAAGGTAATGTAAGTGGCAGTCAGAGAGGGACGAAAGATAAGACAGTTCGATCTGAAGCTCGTGCACCTGCCAGAGCATATGCTATACACGCTCGCGAGGAGGCTTCTTCCCAAGATGTCATTACCGGTACTTTCACTCTCTATGATACTAATGTTATTGCATTGATTGATTCTGGTTCAACTCATTCATATGTGTGTGAGACTTTGGTATCCAGTAAGTTTTGCCTGTTGAGTCTACTGAGTTTGTGATTAGAGTATCAAACCCTCTGGGCCAGTGTGTTTTGGTTGACAAAGTGTGTAAGAATTGTCTGTTGATGATTCGAGATTTGTGTTTTCCAGCTGATTTGATGTTATTTCCATTCGACGAGTTTGATATAACTCTGGGTATGGACTAGTTGACTTTACACGATGTTGTGGTTAACTGTAAAAGAAAGACTATTGGTTTAAGGTACCAGAATGATGAGATTGTTTGGATTGAATCTAATGATCTGAATTGTTTACCAGCAGTGATATCTTTGTTGTTGGCTCAGAAGTATGTGAGAAAAGGTTGTGAAGTTTACTTTGTATATGTTCTTGATAGTAAAGTGACCGAAAAGAAGATTGAATCCGTATGTGTTTCTTAAAGAATTGCCAGGTTTGTCACCGATTGGAGAGGTAGAGTTTGGGATTGAGTTATTACCAGGGACGACTTTGATATCCATAGCTCCATACAGAATGGAACCTGCAGAATTAAAATAATTGAAAGTTCAGTCGCAAGAGTTGACAAATAAGGTTTTTGCACGACCAATTTTTTCACCTTGGAGAGCACCAGTTTTGTTTGTGAAAAAGAAATATGGAACAATGAGAATGTGTATCGACTACAGACAGCTCAATAAGTGACTATAAAGAATAAGTATCCATTGCCTTGGATTGATGATTTGCTCGATCAGCTGAAAGGGGCTACTGTGTTTTCGAAGATAGATCTGAGATCAGACTATTATCAGCTGCCAGTTAAAGACTCTGATGTACCAAAGACTGCTTTTCGAACTAGGTATGGACATTATCAGTTTCTGGTAATGACTTTTGGACTTACTAATGCACCTGCTATTTTCATGGATTTGATGAATCGGATCTTTAGATAGTATCTGGATCGGTTTGTGGTAGTTTTTATGGATGACATTTTGATCTACTCTCGTGATGAAACCGATCATCCCGAACATCTGAGACTAGTGTTACAAACTTTGTGAGATAAACAGTTGTATGAAAAGTTCAGTAAATGTGAGTTCTGGTTACGCGAAGTCAGTTTTTTGGGCCATGTTGTATCAGCATCGGGTATTCGGGTTGATCCGAGTAAAATTTCAGTTATACTTGATTGGAAACCTCTGAGAAATGTCTCTGAAATTTGGAGTTTTCTGGAACTTGTTGGTTACTATAGACGGTTCGTGAAAGATTTTTCTATGATTGTGACCCCGATGACGAAGTTGTTACAGAAAGACGTTAAGTTCGGGTGGTTAGAAAAGTGTCAGGAAAGCTTTGATCAGTTGAAAGCCCTTTTGACCGAAGCTCCAGTACTAGTTCAGACAAAGACGGGTAAAGAATTTTTTATTTTTAGCGATGCATCTTTGAACAGTTTGGGCTGTGTTTTGATGCAGGAAGGAAAAGCTGTAACTTATGCCTCGAGACAATTAAAGCCACATTAAAAGAACTATCCGACGCATGATCTCGAATTGGCCACTATTGTGTTTGCTTTGAAAATATGGTGCCACTATTTATTCAGTGAAAAATGTCATGTTTATTCTAATTACAAAAGCCTGAAATATTTGATGACTCAGAAGGATTTGAATTTGAGATAGCGACGGTGGTTAGAGTTGCGAAAAGCTTACGAGCTTGTGATTGATTATCATCCAGAAAAGGCTAATGTTGTTGTTGATGCTCTAAGTCAAAAATCACTGTTTGCTTTGCACGCAATGAATGTGTATATAGCTATGTCTGATGATGGTACGATAATAGCTGAGTTAAAAGCAAAATCGTCATTTTTTCAACAGATTTGTAAAGCTCAGAAAGCCGATGATGATTTAATTGCAAAACGGGCTCAGTGTGACTTGAATGTTGATTCAGAGTTTCTAGTTGATGCTGAGGATTGTTTGAGATTCAGAAACTGATTATGTGTTCTAAAAAATTCAAAGTTAATTCAGATGATATTGAATGAAGCTCATAATAGTCGATTATCTATTCATCTGGGTAGCACGAAAATGTATAACGATCTGAAACAACACTATTGGTGGCACGGTATGAAACGAGACATTTCTGACTTTGTTTCGAAATGTTCAATATGTCAGCAAGTAAAAGCGGAGCATCAGGTACCTTCTAGATTGCTTCAACCAATCATGATACCTGAATGGAAATAGGACCGAGTCACGATGGATTTTGTATCCGGTTTACCGTTGACACCGAGCAAGAAAGATGCAATCTGGGTTATTGTTGATAGATTGACAAAATCGGCGCACTTTGTTTCGGTCCGTACTGATTATTCACTTGATAAACTTGCTGAATTATATATTTCTCAGATTGTGAGATTGCACGGAGTACCTATTTCTATTGTTTCGGATAGAGATCCGAGGTTTACATCGCCGTTTTCGAAGAAACTGCAAGATGCACTAGGTACTAAACTGGATTTTAGCACTGCTTTTCATCCCCAGATGAATGGTCAGTCCGAACAAATCATTCAGATACTTGAGGACATTTTGAGATGTTGCATTCTCGAGTTCAAAGGTACGTGGGATCGATATTTTCCTTTGATTGAATTTGCGTACAATAATAACTTTCAATCAAGTATCAAAATGGAACCTTATGAGGCTTTGTACGGCCGTAAATGTCGCACAGCTTTTTATTGGACTGAACTCAGCGAAAACAAGATATACGGGGTCGATTTGATTAAAGAGACTGAACAGAAAGTGGAAATGATTCGCAATAGTCTGAAAACAGTATCAGATCGTCAAAAATCGTATGCAGACTTGAAAAGAAAAGATATAGAGTTTCAAATTGGGGACAAAGTGTCTTTGAAAGTCTCGCCTTGGAAGAAAATACTCAAATTCGATCGTAAAGGCAAATTAAGTCCGAGATTCATTGGACCGTGTGAGATTATAGAACGTATCAGGTTGTTGCTTATAAATTACTGTTGCCACCTGAATTAGAAAAGATTGACAATGTATTCCATGTTTCAATGCTTCGTAGATATCGATCTGATCCTTCACATGTGATGAGTCCGACCGAGATTGAAATTTTGTCCGATATGTCATATGAAGAAGAACAGATTAGCATTCTGGCTCATGAGGTTAAAGAATTACAAAATAAGAAAGTTTCGTTAGACAAAGTATTGTGGTATAAACACAGAGTTGAGGAAGCAACTTGGGAGCTAGAGGATACAATGAAAGAACGTTACCCACACCTACTCACCGGTAAGATTTTCGGGGACGAAAATCCCTAAAGGGGGAGAGTTGTAACAGTCTGATTTTGACCATAAACAGAATAGTGGTTTTGGGACCACAAATCTGAGTCTAAAAAATATTTTAATATTATTTTCAGTGTTTATTATATGTGAATTTGATTGTGTGAAATTTTCATGTTTTAATTTTGTCATTTGAGTGACCGATTAAAAAAATGGTTTAATCTCGTAAAATGAAAATTTAAGGGTTAAATTTAAAAGTACCTAATTGTTGTTGTCTTTATAAAGTGGAGGATTTATAATGCAATAAGGCCAATATATATATAGCGTGCGGCAAAGGACTAATATGTCCTTATTATATATGTTTTGTTTATTATTTATATAAGGTTAAATTAGTAAACCAAAAATATATGATAATATATGTTCAATAAAACAAAAAAAGGCCATTATCGTCTTCTTCTTAGTCGAATGTAAACAAAAGAAAAAAAAAGAAAACTTAGCTAGGTTCGGCAATTGTTGAGCGTGATTTAAGGCTAGTTCTTTGTTCGGTTTTTGATAATTTTTACGTTTTTGAGATCGTTGCTTCGAATACTTCAAAACCCATGTCTTAATTTTTTTTGAATTGTTAATGATTTTGAAATGTGCATTGATGAATGTTTGAGCTTTATGATGTTAGTTGATAAAATATGAAACATATATGTTAGGTTAACATGTTTTGTCTTTGAATTTTTGGTGAATTTGAGTAATTAGGGCTAAATTGTGAAAATAAATTTTTGAGAGACTAAAATGTGAAATAAATGAAATTTTTGGACTTGTATGAAGACAAGGAACATTCGGCCCTAGCATGGTGTGTGCAGATTTTGTGTATTTTGTGTTTTATGCAATAGGGGTTAAATTGCAAAAAGTGTGAAATATTATGGGCAAAATGGTAATTTTCCCATTTATGTGTTTTTAGATAAAATTGAATGAATTAATGAATAAAAGGGTTAAATTTGAATATGTTTAGATCGAGAACAGAAGGAAACGGAATTAGATTAGGGGAAGTGGAAAATAGTCGATTACGCCCGTCAATATCCAAGGTAAGTATTTTAGCAAATAAATGTCGTTAAATTAGAATTTATATGAATTCTATATGCTAAATTTTATTGTAGGGATTTACATATGTTAGCCGAATGTGAAATGGTTTGTGAAAATTTGAGCAAAAGTTCGATTTATGGAGATATTATGTTTCAAATGTTTAGTATGAATTTTAAAGATTAATTAGAACTTCGTATATAGATATAAATTATGTGTAAGATCGATTTCGTATCTGTGATAATCGGGCATTCTGCCTGGCAGGCCTTATGCCGGTGAATTATATCAGGCTTTATGCCTAGCAGGCTTAATGCCGGTGTACCATAACAGGCTTTACGCCTAGTAGGCTTATTGCTGGTGTTTCATATTAAGATTTTTGTTTAGTAGGATTTATGCCGAAGTGGTATCAAGTGGGATTAATGAACTAAAGTGATCAGGTATGTGATGTTTAATTAGCTATTTGAAATTTGGTAAGTAAGTTGGTTGGTTGTCACAAAAATGATATATTTAATGCTATTATAAGTATATGTATATATGAAAGGTGTTCAGCCTTACATTAATTGGAGGTACATGGTTGAAAGCTTGAGATTAATCGAGTAGTCAGGATAAAAATATTTGAGATGTGTGATTGTATTAGTAATGTTCATATATGTGTGTATTTCGTTTTCTTTTTAAAATATTTCTTATAAAATTATATGTAATTTAAGTATTTGTGTAAGACTTACTAAGCTAAGTTAGCTTACATTGTGTATTCATTGTCATTGTTTTATAGATTTTGTAGATCATTACGTGCTCGGGGATCAACAGTGAAGTCATTCACACTGTCATCTACTTTCGGTACTTTTAAAAGTTTCATTTTGAACTTATGGCATGTATTGGCTAATATATATATTTGGTTTTGATTGTAGTTATGTATAAATAAATAAAAAGCCATGCGAAAATGACTTATTTTCTTTTGTTAAATTTTGGTATTTATATATATAGTAAGATGATCAAAAATAGAAGTTTTATATTTATATTGGAGTGTGATTTAAGCTTATATTAGGTGTTAATAATTGTTGTGCATTGTTGTTGGATTATTATGTGATGAATTGAGTGTCGAATGTATTCGTAATGAAAGATGTTAAATTAAATGTTTACGTATGGGCTAGTAATAGTAAGTATGCTATATATGTATAGGTGCATGTTTTGTTTGATTTTGATATGTTATATATATTCGGTTATGGCATGTAGTTGAAAGGCTAAGTAGGATTTTCATGTTTTGAGAAATTGGCTTGAAATGATGTTGTTAACTAGGTATATTCGGCTATGACATGAGTGCTTGGTTATGAGCCTATCGAAATTGTTTTTTTTTATTTAACTTGGCCTTAGTTTGTTATAAGAAATATGGTTGTTAGGTTATGGTTGATTAAGTGGATATGTTTTGGTAATGAATGTTAATTTAAGTTATGATTTCTCTTATACATTGAAGTCTTAAAATAGAATAAAATTGAACATGTAAGTACCATAATATTCAGTTTTGATATTTGCATTATATTGATGATTAGGTTCTATCTTATGTGATATATTGGCACATGCAGTTAAAGCTTAAAGTTTAATATGTTATATATTAGTATATGGTAGGTTCGGCTTTTGTGTTTCTATTATTATGTCTATAATATGTAATTATAAAATTCAGTTATAAAGTGCTATTATATTTGGTATAAGATGTATTAAAATGATGAGACATATGTGGATTGGTTATGTTGCATATTTGAGCATGTAAGTTGATATGAGAAGAATATATGTCTGAATATGCTCGAGTATTAAAATTGTTTGTGATGGTAATGATTGCATCATTATTTGTTTTGAATGGTTTAGTATATGTCAGTAAAGTTGTTTATTAAGTATGGAACATGTATGAAACATGCCCTATTGTTTTAACATAAGTTCATATAAAAATAAAATTGAAAACTTCGAATTGTGCTGGTTCGTAGATTATGATTAGTCTTATATTTGATCTAAGAGTATATTAACTCTGGTAACGAAATACATTTATAGTTATTCCTTGGTGAGTTAGTGATTGTGGTGAATCATGCTTTGTTCGGTAATGCCCTGTAACCCTAATCCGACAACGGATAGGAGTTAGGGGTGTTACAAATATAAGCAAGTACTTAATAGATCATTGTAGTAGACTCTAGACATAGAGCGGCATTCATATGAAATGAAGACAAAATAGTGCAGGGTACCATGATAAGGCCTATACGCACAGGCCAGGTAACTTAAGACCTTACTCTCGAAAGAAGCTGGTCACTCTAGGTCTCTTCTGATCAGTAAATTAAGTACGATTTTACTGAGGCATTACTAAAAGTAAGGGCAGATTCTTAGTAATCCCAGCCTTCCAATCAACATCGTAGCTATTCAATCTATTGTCACAGTATCTTTACCATAACAGTCTTAGTTATTTATTTATTCACTAGCGTTTTATTCATGTAAATATTCTCGTAATTGCCATTGCATGTTTACTCTTGTTTTTCCCTAGCATTTTCTAATTTTAGTTAGTATTTATTTCATACTCATCTTTATTATTTTAATTTACCGCTACATACTTACCTTGACAATGTCATAACATTAATCACAATTTATTATAATAACTTGACCACTCTTATACCTAATTTGATCCCTATGGAGACAGTCTCACTTATCACTTTATAACTTGATTTGACCTGTATACTTGCACAATTCACATATCATTTTCACACATGACAAGTTTTTGGCGTCGTTGCTGGGGATCAACAATTTGGTGAATTTTGATTTGGTTATTTTGCTTAATTTCGTTAGTTTTATTTAACTTAGTTATATTTAATTTCGATAAGGTTGCCAATAGTTCATGAAAAGAGGCATTTTTGTTAACAAAGAATATCCTTTTGACCCAGAGATCGAAAGAACTTTATGAAGAAGGCAAAAAGAACTGCTAAAATTGCTAGAAACGGGAATGATCCTGGTCTAAATTATAATCCAAATGGTCAATATGCTAATCCCCCTATTCATAGGGCGATACCTAGTATGAATGATAGTTTGAATGGTCAGGGCGCTAATCCTTATGTTCGTGGGGTGATAGATGATTGAGATAGACCAATTTGAGAGCATGTTGTGCCAATTTTGGATGACCTGAATCCAAGGATAGTCAGACCGCAAATACCGGCACAACAGTTTGAGCTGAAACCAGTAATGTTTCAGATGTTACAAACAGTAGGGAAATTTGGTAGACTGCCCACTAAAGATCCAAGATTGCATTTTCGACTTTTTCTAGAGGTTTGTGACTCGTTTAGGCAACAGGGTGTTCATGAAGACGCTTTACTACTTAAATTGTTTCCATATTCTTTAAGAGATCGAATGAGAGCACGACTGAATGCTTTACTGTCAGGAGCAGTGGCATCATGGAATGGTTTTTGCCAAAGGTTTTTGTTATGATATGATCCCCCAAAATATGAATGACAAGCTTAGAAATGACATCACATCTTTTCAACAATTGGAGGATGAAACACCATATTAAGCTTGGGAATGATTCAAAGATTTAATTCAGAAATGTCCGATGCATGGATTCCAACACTAGACTCAGATGAAGATATTCTATAATGGGCTGAATGCGTATACGAGGATGGTAGTTGATGCTTTGGTCAACGATACTTATCAATATCCTATAAATTCTTATAATGAAGCATATGAGATTTGGGAAAAGATTGCCAACAATAATTATCAATACCCTAACAAAAGAGTTGGGACGGGCAAGAGAGCTGCTGGTACTATGGAGTTGGATGTAATCACTTCGTTGATAGCCCAAGTATCTTCTTTAGCTAATATGATTAAAATAATGAAAATGCCTACTGAAGTCCAAGAATTAAAAGCAATCGAATTATCGTGTGTTTCTTGTGGTGAAGACCATGTGTTTGATGAATGTCCATCAAAACCAGCATCTGTGTGTTCATGGGTAATTTCAACTGGAACAATAACTCCTATTCCAACACGTATAATCCTAGATGGAAGCAACATCCGAACTTTTGTTGGAATAATCAAGGTACGAGGAATTTTAGTAATACGGCAAGATAGAATGCCATCAATGCACCGCCTGGTTATGTGTAACCTATGTCGAGGCAAAATGTTCAACAAGCCCAGACATCGATTTCATCATCATCATCTATTGAAGCTTTGCTAAAAGAATATATGGCCAAGAATGATGTTGTAATTCAAATTCAGGTTGTGTCTCCTCGAGCTCTTGAGACTCAGTTGGGGCAAATAGCGAACGCTTTGAATTCGAGACCACAATGACCATTCCCTAGTGATACCTAGAATTCAAGATCACAAGGGAAGGAGTAGTGCAAGGCTATCACTCTTAGAAGCAGAACTCAGCTTGATAACGTTGCTTAAGATGCCATGGCAAAAGAGGAAAACTCAAATAACAACCATGTAAAGATCCCGGAGTCATTTGAAGAATATACTAAATCTGAAAAGGGTAAGCAGCAAAATAATGTGGTGACCTAGATCATCTCAACAAGAATGCCACGACAAAAAAATATCAGCAATCTGAAGGACGGCGACCTTTACCTTTTCCTCAATGATTTCATAATTCTAAGCAAGATATTCAGTCTAAAAGATTTTTAGAGGTTTTGAAAAAACTCCATATTAACATACCACTAGTTGAAGCTTTGGAGCAAATGTCCAATTAAGTGAATTTATGAAAGATATGTTTTCAAATAAGCATATATTGGGAGAATTTGAGACTGTTGCTCTCATTGAAGGATGCACAATAACGTTGAAAAATAAATTACCTCCAAAGTTTAAGGACCCAGGGAGTTTCATTATCCTATGTTTAATTAGAAATCATTATGTTTGTAAGGCATTATGTGATCTAAGGGCGAGTATAAGTTTAATGCCTATGTCTATTTTCAGGAAGTTAGAAATTGGAAAAGAACGGAATTCACGTATTTCATTCCTGTACGTATGGATTTTTCACTTGAGAGATTGACAGAGTTGATGTTTTTTAGATTGTTAGACTACATGGTGTGCCAGTTTCTATTATCTCTGACAGGGATCCACGATTTACGTCTCGATTCTAGAGAAAGTTACATGAAGCTCTGGGTACTCGACTGCATTTGAGCACAGTGTTTCATCCACAAACCGATGGTTAGTCCAAGTGCGCAATTCAGGTACTCGAAGATATGCTTCAATGTTGTGTTTTAGAGTTTGAAGGTAACTGGGAGAGATTTCTGCCATTGCTTGAGTGTGCATACAATAACAGTTATCAGTCAAGCATTAAAATGACATCGTATGAAGCTTTGTATAGTCAAAAGTGTCGAACTCTGATGTGTTCTCAGATCGATTAACTGAGTTGAATCACTTTCAATGCCCGATCATCTAACAATGAAGTTTTCGTTCGTTTTGTGAATGTAGGGATGATGTTTGGCTAAGGCTGGAACTAAGGGATCACTTGGTTCCAGCCTTAGCTGAACATCATCCCTACATTCACAAAACGAACGAAAACTTCATCATTAGATGATCAAGTATTAAAAGTGATTCAACTGAGCCAACCGAGCCGAGATCGCATCATTTGGTATCAAAGCTACTTAAAACGAGAATTTCAGACGTTCGAGAAATCTCGAGTTAGATTTGTAAAAAAAATTCGTGTACGAAAGCATTAGTGAATATTTCAAGTATATTGTAATTAAAAAAATCAAAATTAAAAAAAATTAAAGAAAAAAAAAGTGTTGCAAGTGCATATTTGTTGTTCCCAATTCACTAGCATTCCATCCTTTCACACCACATCTAAAACAAGTTATCGTTTCTTTCAGCCTACCTAACACCTTTTACATCAACTTCCCTTGTAAACTCGTTGAAGCCAACCCTCTAAACTATAGATTGAGTCTCACCGAGTCTTATACGAAATTACAAGAGAAGAAACGAGTGGAAAAAAGGCATGAGTGTGTGAGCACATTAGAGAGGAGGTAAAAGCCAAAAAAAAAAAGAGTGCAAACAGGAGTGTGAGTGACATACTTTCTTTTCTTTCTGAGTGAAGGTGAGGTTTTTGTGGTGAGGTCAAATATTATGTCTCAAAGTCCCAAGCTAATTATGGCAGAAAGAACCGAAAGACAGCCCATAAGAAACGTCGCACCCAGAGGAGGAGGAGGAGTACCCGATTTAGGCCAACAAGCTCTCTTGCTAGAATTCTAAAGAATGCTTAGAAACGAACTTGAGTCCATCGACGAATGATTGGATTGAGTCGAGGCGAAAGACCAACGGGAAAGAACACCTCAAGTACTAAGGCAAGCGCGGGAGCGAGCAAGACTCCCTGATGATGATCTCTATGATCCAAGTGAGTTGGAAAGTGACCAAGCGTCAAATCAAAGTGAAAGACGGTGTGGTCAAAAGAATCGGGTTCCTAGAGAACGAGGACGTGTTGATGATGATTTGAAGAATATCAAATTATCCATACCACCATTCCAAGGCAAATTCGATCCGGAGGCATAGCTAGAATGGGAAAAGAAAATCGAGCTGGTCTTCGAGTGTCACAACTACTCGAAGAGTAAAAAGGTGAAGTTAGCAGCCATTGAGTTTTTTGACTATGCAATGATTTGGTGGGATCAGCTAACCACGAGTTGGAGAAGAAACAGAGAGCGGCCAATTTTCACTTGGGCCTAGATGAAGGCCGTAATGCATAAGAGATTCATACCATCTTATTATCATCGTGAACTTTATCAGAAACTTCAGAATATTACACAAGGCAACCGAAGCGTGGAGGATTATTTTAAAGAGATGGAAACTGCTATGATACGTGCGGACGTGGAGGAAGACCGAGAGGTGACTATGGCCAGATTTTTGGATGGCCTTAATAGCGATATCACCAATGTGGTGGAGCTCCAGCATTATGTAGAAGTCGCTGACATGGTGCATGTTGCCATAAAGGTAGAAAAGCAATTGAAGAGAAAGGGCTCCAACCAAACCTTTCCTAGCACCGCCAATACTCAAAAATGGAATCAAGGCACGGGCAAGAAAGATCCATCAATTGAGTGAAGGACCAGATGTTACCTACAAAACCGAATAAACCCCTTGGCAAAACTAGAAAAGGTAAAGACATAGCCTTTCCAAACCGCTCGAGGGATATTAAGTGCTTCAAATACTTAGGGAGGGGGCACATCGCCAGCCAATGACCTAATCAAAGCAACATGATCTTGAGAGTCAATGGAGAAATTGAGTCGGAGGAAGAAAATGACTAAGAATCTGATGCCATTACTAACGAGGATGAAGAACTAGAGTATGCTGTTGATGGATAAATTCTTGTCATCAAGCGAAGCCTAAGCCTCCAAAGTGTAGAAAACGAACAGCAAAAAAAGAATATTTTTCATACACGTTGCCAAGTTCAAGGCAAGGTGTGCTGTTTGATCATGGAGGGCGGAAGTTGTACGAATGTGGCCAGTACTTTGATGGTGGAGAAACTCGGTTTGCCAATGACTAAACATCTCCAACCGTACAAACTTCAATGGCTTAATGACGGAGGGGAGTTGAAGGTGACCAAGCAAGTCTTAGTTCCATTTTCTATTGGCAAGTACCACAACGAGGTTCTCTGCGATGTGGTGCCATGCATGCCGGACGTATATTATTGGGACGTCCTTGGCAATTCGACCGCAAGGTCCTCCACGATGGCTATACGAACCGCTACACATTCAAACACCTTGGGAAAAATGTGACTTTAGTCCCGATGACGCCTAGACAAGTTTACGAAGATCAATTGAGGCTTTGAGATTCCATTGAAAAATTTAGAGAGAGTCGACAAAAAGAAAAAGATTGAAATAGAGAATGAAAAGAAAAGTGAGAAAAAGAAAGAAAAACAAGTGAAAAATGTGAGAGGAATAAACAAAGTGAGTGAACGAAAAGAGAACAAAAAAATGAGTGTTTATGCAAAAGAGAGTGATTTTCGAAAGTCTTACTTGATGAAGTAACCGGTTCTTGTACTTATGTACAAGGAAAATCTTTTGAATACTAACGACTTTGATTAAAATCTGCCCTCTTCGATTGTTTGTCTTTTGTAGGATTTTGAAGACGTATTTCCGGAAGAAATTCCTAGTGGGTTGCCGCCCATTCGAGGGATAGAACACCAAATTGATTTCATTCCTGGAGCGTCTATTCTGAACCATCCAGCTTACCGTAGCAACCCTGAGGAAACCAAAGAGTTGAAAAAGCAAGTTAACGAACTTATGGAAAAGGGGTATATATGATAAAGCCTCAGCCCTTGTGTTGTACCGGTATTATTAGTGCCAAAGAAAGACAGAACATGGCGCATGTGCGTAGATTGTCGTACGGTGAACAAGATAACTATCAAATACCGGCACCCAATACTACGACAAGATGACATGTTAAACGAGTTGAGTGGTGCGCAACTGTTTTCCAAAATTGATCTCAAGAGCGGGTAACATCAAATTCGGATGCTCGAAGGCGATGAGTGGAAAACTGTGTTTAAGACAAAACATGGGTTATACAAGTGGTTGGTCATGCCGTTCGGTTTAACCAACGCGCCCAGCATCTTCATGAGGCTTATGAATTACGTTTTGTGTTCTTTTATAGGAAAATTTTGTGTTGTTTATTTCGATGATATACTTATTTATGCAAGTCATTAGACGAGCATGTGATGCATTTGAAAGCTGTTCTGGAAGTCCTTCAAAAAGAAACTTTGTACGCTAACCTGAAGAAATGCACCTTTTACACTAACAATGTTGTTTTCTTAGGTTTCATGGTCAGCTCGGAGGGACTCGAGGTAGACCAAGAAAAGGTGAAGGCAATACAGGAGTGGCCTAGACCAACGAGCATCAGCCAATTGAGGAGCTTCCACGGATTGGCAAGCTTTTATCGGTGATTCGTTCTGAATTTTAGCACCTTGGTAGCACTTCTAACTAGCGTGATCAAGAAGTCCTCAGACTTTTATTGGGATGAAGAGCAAGAAAAATCATTTAATTCTATTAAAGATTGTTTAACTAATGCCCCATTACTTGTGTTGCCTGATTTTGGTAAAACGTTTGAAATTGAATGTGATGCCTCATGTGTCGAAATTGGAGCTATTTTAACACAAGATGGAATACCCGTGGCGTATTTTAACGAGAAGTTAAATGGAGCCACGCTCAACTATCTGACATACGACAAAGAGATGTACACCCTAATACGAGCTCTCGAGACTTGGCAGCACTACTTGTGGCCAAAGGAGTTTGTAATCCATTAAATCATGAGGCGTTGAAGCATATTAAGGGCCAAACAAAATTGAATAAGCGACATGCCAAATGGGTAGAATTTCTAGAATCTTTCCCTTATATTATTAAGTACAAGAAAGGTAAAGAAAACATTGTGGCTGACGTGTTGTCAAGGCGATATACACTTATGTCCTACTTAGATTCAAAGTTGCTTGGATTTGTCTTTTTGAAAGAATTGTATGGTGATGATGCTGATTTTAGGGAGATCTATAACTCTTGTAAAAGTAAGGGTGTTGATAAGTTTTACAGGTGTGACGGGTTTCTTTTTCGAGAAGGTAAGCTTTGCGTTCCGCAAAGTTCGATACGAAGTTTATTGGTGATTGAGGCACATAGCGGCGGCCTCATGGGCCACTTCGGGGTGGCCAAGACTTTTTCAACGCTCCACGAGCATTTCTTTTGGCTGAGAATGAAGAAGGACGTTGAGAAGATTTGTAGCTGATGCATAACGTGCAAGAAAGCCAAGTCCAAGATCAATCCACATGGACTATATACGCCATTACCAATACCCGACGCACCATGGGTTGACCTTTCCATGGACTTTGTCCTAGGTCTACGAAGAACTAAAACCGAGAAGGACTCTATCTTTGTTGTTGTAGATAGATTTTCTAGAATATCTCACTTTATAGCTTGTTCAAAAACTGACAATGCTGTTAATATCGCCAATTTGTTCTTTAAGGAAGTTGTCAGATTGCACAGGATTCTGAGGACAATCATTTCTGACCGAGACATGAAGTTCCTTAGTCATTTTTGGAGGTCATTGTGGGGAAAAGTTGGAACGAAGTTATTATTTTCTACAACTTGTTATCCCCAAACGGACGGCCAAACAGAGGTGGTGAATCGCGTGTTGTCTACTTTATTACGGGCTATCATTTGAAAGAATCTCAAGTCGTGGGAGAGAGTTTGCCGCACGTGGAATTCGCTTACAACAGATCTACCATTCTGCAACTAAATATTCACCTTTTGATATTGTTTACAGTTTCAATCCTTTGACTCCACTTGATTTACTTCATTTGCCTAATGACTAGCTTGTTCATGTAGATGCCAAACGAAAGGCTGATTATGTGAAACAACTACACCAAAAGGTAAAGGCCAACATTGAAGCAAGAACCGAACAATATATGCGCAAGGCTAACAAAGGAAGGAAACAAATATTGTTCGAACCCAGTGATTGGGTTTGGGTACATATGAGAAAGGAATGGTTTCCAGCTCAGCGGCGGTCGAAACTGTTACCAAGAGAAGATTGCCCCTTTCAAGTGTTGGAGCGAATTAATGAAATTTCTTACAAGCTTGACCTCCCAGGTGAGTACAACAATAGCGCAAGCTTTAACGTGGCTGACTTATCTCCATATGATGCAGGTGGCGATTTGGGGGCAAATTGTTTCGAAGAGAGAGGGAATGATGCGACCAAGTCCCGAGGGTTACCAAGAGCTAACATGGATCCCGTCGAGCTACCTGTAGGACCAATTACCCAAGCTTGGGCTAAGAGATTCAAGGACGCAACCTCAACTCTAGTTGATAGAGTTTGGGGTGAAAGCGTAGCTGGTCTTCTTGAAAGTTCATGGACCAGCAAGCCGAGCACTCCATGCAATCTTCTTCAAGCTCACTCAGCTCAATGTGCTCGTTCTTAGCTCACTAAGCTCGTTTTATCTCACTTTAGTTTGCATTTATTTTGCTGGAATAAATATTTAATTTGTCTCTAGTTAAATTAATTAAATTTAATTAATTTGTTTGAATTCTGGACAAATAATTAATCAGGTGTTTTAATTACATGTAAGTTTAGTACTTAATTATTTGTTTGTTTTAAATATGTCCTAAGCTATTACAAAGAATTACTATGTTAGCCGAATTCAATGTGTAGATTAATATGTTCATTTCCTGCAGAATTAATGTGTCTGAAATGTGATTAATTTGCTGAATGCATTTGCTGCGGGTACACTCCCTTTGGACAGAAAAGGTGCATGAATGGTGTGCAGATCTTTGGAGTTTTCTAGGTGCCTTTTCAGCCAAACTCTCCAGCTCTTCAAGAAGGCCAATTGGCTGCCCAATGCATTTTAAAGACTGTTCACACCAGCAGAATATGCCTTTCACATTGCGGGCTGTTCAATTTTGTTTATTCACATTACATGACCACTCAAATCTCTTTGTTCACACCATATGACTATTGAAGTGTACCAAGCAGCCCCATTATTACCAAGAATACTCGGCTGAACCAAGCCATTCTTTAAAGAGCATTCAAGCAAATATGGCTAAACCATTTTAATGTAATTCAGCACCCAAGCACTTCATTTGATTGATCAGCTGAACTAAGACATCTAGAAGCTGTTCATTACCATTCTCAATGCACATTAAGTTTCAAGGAAATTTCCTAAGAATTTCTGGAAATTTCAGCTGTCCATTTAGTTACTTTAGGTGTCCATTCGGCTAACTTTTGTAAAGCCTATAAATAGAGGCTTATTTCACCTCGTAAAGGACTTTTGAAAATTTGAATATTGAACTTAGTTTTTTTTTTGTGAGAATTTTCTTCTCTCAATTTCGTCCAAAGACTCAGTTGACTTATCTACGTAGTTAGTGGCGTCAACCCTATTATTTGATTTACTGAACTCATCACTTCATTGTGCGGCATTCAAACCCTTATACCGAGGTTCCTATCTTTAATAGGTAGTGGGTCGAGGTTTATCCTATTCATCTTTTCACCGAACCATCTTAAGAACATATGAGAAACAGGTCGACACTCAAACAATTAAAGTGTTGGTTCTTTCTTATTTTTAAGCTCACTTATTCCATCTACCACCTCAATCGATTTACTATCATCCTATACTCGTCTTTATTTAATAGTCGAGCCTAAACATTAAGCTAAACTCTTTTTGAACCCAAGTGATCCCTAAGTTTCACCCTTAGCCGAACATCATCCCTACATTCACAAAACGAACAAAAACTTCATAGTTAGACGATCGGGCATTGAAAGTGATTTAACTTAGCCAACCGAGCCGAGATCACATCAAACTCCGTTATACTGGACTGAACTGAGTGAGAAAAATATATTCAATGTAGATTTGATTCGAGAAATTGAAGAAAAATTCAAAGTAATACGTGACAGTTTGAAAGTGGCTTTTGATCGTCAAAAATCTTACGCTGGTTTGAAAAGAAAAGATATAGAGTTTCAAGTCGACAAAAAGGTATTTCTGAAAGTATCACCTTGGAAGAAAATTTTTCAATTTAGTCGAAAAATAAAACTTAGTACGTAGTTTATCTGACCATACCAGATCATTGAGAGGATTGAGCCAGTAGTTTATCGGTTGGCTTTACCATCAGAGTTAGAAAAGACTTATAACATATTTCATGTATCGATCTTACGATGGTATCAATCAGATCCTTCACACATGATTTCACCTGCAGATGTTGAGATTCAGCTAGATATATCTTACAGTGAAGAACTTATCAAAATTATAGCTCGGGAAGTTAAAGAATTGAGAAATAAAAGTATAGCTTTAGTTAAAGTTCTCTAGAAACAACACGAAATAAAAGAGGTTTTTTGGGAACTGGAAGAAGCTACCAAAGTACAATACCCGAACCTATTTTTCGGTAAGATTTTTGGGGACAAAAAACCCTTTAGGGGGAGAGTTGTAACAACTCGTTTTCAATGAAATCGGAACAACGGTTTTGGGACCACAAATCTGACGAGTAAATTATTATTTTAGTGTTGCAACGAGTCACTAGAGGCCAAATTGATAATGGAGGCCATAAATTTATAACAGATAGGCTTCGATCTAATGGAGCCGAGGTGTTTAAGGGAGTTTCTGGGATGACCCCTACAGTAGCTGAGTATTGGATGGTAGCTATATAAAGAATTTTAGATGATTTGTACTTTACCCTAGAACAGAAATTGAAAGGTATGGTGTTGCTTCTTAGAGATGAGGCCTACTACTGGTGGCAATTTATTGTTCAAGGTACTTAAACTGAGACGAAAACTAAGGAGTATTTTCAAAATACATTTCAAAAGAAATACATAGGCACGAGATATGTTAAAGCTCATAAGCTCGAGTTCATCGAGCTAAAACAGGGGGATAAGACAGTGTCTGAATACGAGGCAGAATTTTTAAGATTGAGTCGTGATGCATAAGGGATGGTAGCTTCCAAGCAAGATACGTATGTGAGGTTCGAGAATGAGTTGCAATACAATTTCAAAGTCCAAGTTACTATGCTGCAAGGGAGATTTTTGAGACCTGGGTTGAGAAGGTTAAACTTTGGAAAGAGGTGAAAGGTGTTGAACCTCAGGTAGTTCTAACCTGTGTCCTGCAAAGAGAGCCAAGGATAAAAAATTGCGATAGAACTCAGTTGTAGTTGGTACTGGAAACAAGACTCAAGAATGTGCTCACTATGGGAAAGATCACCAAGGGGAATGTTAGAGAAAATTATGAACATGTTTATGATGTGCATCCTTGGAGCATCAGATTAAGGACTGTCCACGTATGAAAGAACAGAGAAGCACCGCAACCAAATCAGAATTAGAATCAAAGGGGACTAAGTAATAACAAAACTGGTAATGTGAGGAAGAGAGCATCTGGTCAGGGTGCAGTCACATTGAAGTGAGACAACCCGCCTTAGTTTATGCAGCGAGGCACAGAGGGGATCGTGATGCAACAGATGTCATCACAAGTACTTTTACAATTAATTATCTTTGCCTTGTAGATATAGGTTCTACTCATTCATACGTTGCATTCTCTATGTCTAATAAATTGGGAATTACAGTAGAAGACAATGTTAGTGTTGTTTCTGTGGTTAGTCCTCTAAGGCAATCTGTTGTGGTGAATAAAATTTATAGACAATTTCCACTAGAAGTCCAAGGTGAAACATTTCTAGCCAATTTGATGGAATTACCATTTAATGAATTTGACTTAATTTTAGGAATGAATTGGTTGGTCGAACACCAAATCAGTTTAAATTGTACTTCAAAAAGGGTTTCACTGAAGACGACTAATAGGATGGAAATTGTGTTTGTAGGGGAACGTAAAGATTACTTGTCAAATGTAATCTCTGCTATTGTTGTTGAAAGGATGATTGGAAAAGGATGTGTGGCATATCTAGCTTATGTACTAGATACCAGTGTTAGTAGCTCTGCTTTGAGCAACATTTGCACTACAAAGGAATTCTCGAATGTTTTTCCAAAGGAGTTTCTTGGGATACCTCCTAAACATGAAGTTGAATTTGGAATTGAACTGTTTCCTGGTACAGCTCTAGTGTCCATTTCTCATTATCTCATGACACCAAAAGAGCTTAAGGAACTTAAGATTCAACTTCAAGAACTTCTGGATCATGGATTCATTCGACCAAGTGTTTCACCATTGGGAGCACTGATATTGTTTGTCAAGAAGAAGGATGGTTCTATGAGGATATGTATTGATTATAAACAATTAAATAAGGTGACCATCAAGAATAAGTACCCACTACCTAAAATCGATGATTTGTTCGATCGATTTCGAGGAGCGAAGGTGTTCTCCAAAATTGACTTAAGGTCGGGATACTATCAGCTCAAAGTGAAGGATTGAGATGTGCCTAAAACTGTGTTTAGGACTCAGTATGGTCTTTACGAGTTCTTAGTAATGCATTTCAATCTTACGAATGTTCTGGTTGCATTCATAGATATGATGAATTGAGTTTTTCAACCATATCTCGATCAATTCATCGTTTTCTTTATTAACAATATCTTAATCTACTCAAAGATTGAATCTGAACATGATGAGCATTTGAGGGTTGTTCTTCAAATTCTTTGAGAGAAGAAACTCTTAGCTAAATTTAGCAAGTGTGAGTTATGGCTTAAGGAGGTTATCTTTCTAGGTCATGTGGTGTTTGCCGAAGGAATTTGAGTGGATCCTAAGAAGATTGAAGTTATTATAGAGTAGAAACAACCTAAGAATATGCTTGATATTCGAAGTTTTCTTGGATTGGTCGGCTATTATCGGAGATTCGTTGAGAGGTTCTCTTTGGTTGCTACTCCTTTAACGAAATTATTGAGGAACAATGCTCCATTTAAATGGACCAATGATTAGCAAGCCAGTTTTGATAAACTTAAGACTATGTTGACTCAAGCCTTGTGTTGATTCAACCTGAGTCTGGAAAGGATTATGCGGTTTATAGTGATGCATCACATACTAGTCTTGGATGTGTTTTGTTGCAAGAGGGAAAAGTGGTAGCCTATGCTTCGAGACAGCTCAAGCCATATGAGTGTAATTATCAAAACTCATGACTTAGAGCTAGCAGTTGTGGTTTTTGCACTCAAGATTTGGAGGCATTATCTCTATGGTGAGAAGTGTATTATTTACACGGATCACAAGAGTCTTAAGTATCTACTTACTCAAAAATATTTGATTGTACCATTGAGTACCATTGTGTTAAGGCTAATGTGGCAAGCGATGCACTGAGTTGAAAGGCGATGACTGAACTTAGAGCTATGTTCAGAAGATTGAGTTTGTTTGAGGATGGGTATCTTGTATAATTTCAAGTAATGCTCTTGTTGATTGGTGAAATTAAAAAATAGTAGCCCCTGAATATTTATTTTCTACCTTATTTCAAGTTAGTTGATGAGGGTTTGACGATCAATTTTGGGTTTAATGCCGATGGAGTTCTTTTCTTTAGAGGAAGATATTGTGCATCGAATGACAAAGAGTTGAGACAATCTATTCTCCAAGAAGCACATAGTAGCCCCTACGATATGCATCTTGGAGGAAATAAGATTTATCATGATTTGAGACAATTGTATTGGTGGTCGGGTCTGAAGCGTGAGGTAACTAAATTTGTTGCTAAGTGTTTGACTTGTCAACAAGTGAAGGTTGAACATCAAATTCCTTCTAGTTTGTTACAACCTATAAAAAATCCTCAGTGGAAGTGGGAACGAATCACTATGGATTTTGTTAGTAGGTTGCCCCTGACTCCCACTAAGAAAGACTCTGTGTGGGTAATTATGGATAGGTTCACTAAGTCAACCCATTTTCTACTTGTACATACTGATTATTCTCTTCAGAAGCTTGCAAAATTGTATATTTCCAAGATCGTGCGATTACACGACGTTCATGTGTCAATTATTTTAGATCGGTATCCTCGATTTACATCTCGATTTTGGAAGAAATTGCATTAAGCTCTTGGTACTCGTTTGGATTTCAGCACTGCTTATCATACACATTTTGATGGAAAATCTGAGCAAGTTATACAGATTCTCGAGGATATGTTGAGAAGCTATGTCATTGACTTTCAACGAGGTTGGAAAGATCATCTACCATTGGCTAAGTTTGCATACAACAACAATTTCCAAGCCAGCATTCAGATGACTCCTTATGAATTTTTGTATGGCCATAAATGTCGAACTCCATTATGCTAGATTGAGTTAGATGAAAGAAAAATTTTTGGACCTGAGTTGGTACAAGACACTAAAGGTATAGTTAAGCTAATACAAGAAAGATTACAAGCAACTTTCGACACACAGAAATCCTATGCCGATCTTAAAAGAAAACATATTAAATATCGTGTTAGGGGCTAAGTCTTCTTAAACGTATCTCCGCAGAGAAAGGTGTTGAGGTTTGGATGAAAAGGAAATTGAGTCCAAGGTTTATTGGGTCATCTTGGCTTTTGAAAGGATTTGGACCTATGGCCTATAAGTTGGAGTTACCACTAGAGGTGGATCGTATTCACAATGTTTTTTATGTCTCTATGTCGAGGAAGTATCGTTTAGATCCTTATCATGTGGTTAATGTAGAAGAAATTGAGGTTAGACCGAATTTGTCTTTTAAGGAGGAAGCGATGAAAACTTTAGATCATGATAATAAAGTTCTAAGGAAAAAGAAAATTCCTTTAGTCAAGGTTCTGTGGCGGAATCATGGTTTTGAAGAAGTCACGTGTCCTCATCTTTTTTAACCAAGTAAATTTCGAAGAGGAAATTTATTTTAAGGGGGTAGAGTTGTCATATCCCAAAATTCTATTAACTGTTGCTAATTATTAAACAAGATTGAGAAGTGGTGTGGAAGTTAAGAAGCTTAAGTAGCTCCTAAAAGACCCAAGTTCTAGCCTACATAACATCATTTTATTTTTTTTAAATTCATGCCAAATTTTGTCAACCTTCCCATGCAAAAATTGTCCACCTTATAGCATGTAACTCATATTCTTTATTTTGTTTTGTAACTCCATATTTTAAATTTGAAAATGGTGAAACTCCTAAAAGTATTATGCTTTACTCTCCCTAACTCTCTTGTTCCCCTCTTAAATGCTTTGTTGGGGAGTTTCACTAGGTGATCGTCCACTCCATTCGTTCTCACTCTCTCCTTTTGTTTTGTTTTCATAAAAATTCTCTCTTTTCTCCTCATTGTGCCACCCCCTTAAGGTTGCTCTTCCTTGTTCTTTCTTTTATTTTTGCCTAATATTTCTATTGGAAACTAAATCACCACCCAACAACCACAAGAACACCAACCTATCACCACCAAATCACCACCACCATTCAACCACCGTGGCACCACCACACCACCACCACTTCAAAACCGTACCATTATTCAAGTACTGCCACCCAAAAACACATTTCTTAACTTTTTTTATTCTCCTATATTTCTATTTTCTTTTATCATCATTTAGATACTTTATTTCCTTTCTTCTACTGAAATTTCAAGTGATTCTTGGAGGCTTCTTCAACCTTTGAAATATTGTCAATATTTGGGCAACAAGTCTCTTCTGTTTTCTCTTTTAATTTTTATTATCTCATCTATTTTATTTTCTTCTCATGAACATTAATCCAATTCATTCAAACTTTTCATTAAACTAGATCCTCACACCAACTCAAGTCATCAACTTTAGAAGTGTTCATCTTAGATCAGCTTGGAATAAAGGAGTAAGTATTTAAGCTGTGAAGTTGTGGATGACTTTTATTTTGGATAATTCTATTATTGGAGATAAAATAATATTAATTTAATGAAAGATTTCTTTAGGTGCGAATCAAAGTCTTAAATTTTTTTGGGTTGGACGTGATCAAGCGTTAGTTGGAATTACGATTCAAATTGAAAAAGGTGCGCATTTTATACAAGTTAAAAACGTAAGGATTTAATTAAAATTTATCGATTTATTATACAAAGGAAAACACTATGGTTTTATTGTTACAAGAGAGTGACTTTGTGGTTTTAAGGTAAGTTATTCTTTCTTGATTTTTATTATATGATGTGACAAATATTGTTATGATTGATAAATATTTTCTAATCTCATGTAGTGCAAAAATCATGGCTATTTGTTTATTGTGATAACATGGAATACCATGGATAATGAAACCTATATGTACATGAAAGCATGATTATCATTTTAATTGATTTGCTATGTGATTTGTATGCAATGATGCGTTACATAGGGTTGGGACATGTGTAAGGAGGAAACTGTGGTTGTATTAATCTACAAATTTGGTGGTTTACCCACAACCTACATGTTTTGGCAGCTTGTCTGCGAATTTGGTGGCTTCGTCCACATATATGTTGGTGTGTTTTGGATGGATGGGTTCTAGGAACTCATTTTAGTGTGTAGCAGTGATGGGTAGAATGTTTTAAAAGAATTTGCATAATTATTTTTCAAAAATTGCATTACCATGATCATTTGCACAAAAATTTGTTGTTCCGTATGCTAAGTATGTGCTTATTTTTATTTAATTTGTTATAAAATTCACATTGAGCTTAAAAGCTCACCCCATTAGTTTATTAACCTTTTTAGATGATTCACGAGCTTAGGACTTGGATTCAGCATACGAAGGAGTCTCTCAGATGGAATTTTTAATAAATGGTTTATAAATCATTTAGGTTGTTATTTTGGACATTGGACATTAAACTTTTTATGGGTTATTTTTACTTTTAAATTTTAAATTGTCATGCAAGCATGTTTGATGAAATATAAATATTTTGAATTGTTGTTATTTAAATTATTATGATTTTTATTTAATTTTAAATAAACCTATAAATTTATGATTTTCTAAGTATTTTCAAAAGTTCGCTACGAAAGATTTTGCCAAAATCATTTTTAAGAAATAATTAAAATATTGCAAATTCATTGTTTTAATTCTTTAAGACGATATCTCGACAAAATAATGAACATTTCAAATATTTTAGTTTTAATAAGAGTTTTTCATAAACTAATTTACTTAGTATTTAAATTTTAAAGTTTTCATAAAAACAATTGAAACTTGTTTGTTTTTAAAAAGTAAATGTTTTCAACGGTTTTAATGTGGCTTCCGAAATTTGGCCCTAACATCTAGGCCGGGTTTGGAGGGTTACATTTTTTGTCATGTTTTTAGTAATTTTTATGCGTATTTCGAGTCTAAGTGTCTATGACGTGTCCACATACTCATTTGTTCAGTTGTCACAAGTGTTATGTGTTTATCATTCTTATTTTATATATATTGTAACACCCCTAACCCATTTCCGTCGCTGGATTACCGTACTATCAGAAACATTTAACATCATAATATTTAAATAAATTAATCATATCATAGTCCATTCAATTACATGCATACTGTCCCTAAATCGAGCCCTCGAGGCCCTAAAAATAGCATAGAAGCAATCCGGGACCAATTTGAAACAAAACGGAAAGCTTAAGAAAAAGTTGAAAAAATTGGAAACATGGGTCACATGGCCATGTGGAATCACCTCAGGCTGTGTAACTTTCGAACAAGGGACACATGGTCGTGTCCCAGCCCGTGTCCTCATCCGTGTAACTCTCTGAGATGCCCCACACGCCCGTGTGCTAGGCCGTGTAGCTCACTGACTTTGAACACTATGGAATCACAAGTGACACACAGCCGTGTCCCCAGGTCGTGTGAAAACCCGTGTCTCAGGCCGTGTGAACCCAAATTTCACCTAAGATAAAACCATTTCATAACCAAACAATGCATAAACATCCAATCCATTTGGGCACACTTTCAAGGGACTTAAACATCATCCAAATATACTTAAACATACCATTCAAAACATCTTAACTTGCCAAACCAATAAACCATTCATGGGCACCACAAACATACCAAAACATCAACTATCAATACATGCCATTTTGTTCAAACATAACAACCTAATTCAAACACCTACCAAAACACATCACATTTTCCATTTTCAAGCCACCACTAGCATACCAAAATACCATACCTTTCAATTACCCTAAAGTAGTAAAAAAATATCTTACTTAACAAGCATTATAAGTTCTTCAACTAAACATAAACTTTAAAGACATAAACTTACTAAATCAACCATTTAATACATCCATGACTTATCAATACAAAAGATCTATACATGATAATTTTGTCATTTTCATACATGATAACCTAGCTCAAATATGAATTAAAACATGTCACAAGCAATCATTTTCAAGTCATCATTAACATGCTAAGATAACCTTATGAACAAACACTTTAAAGTAACCAAAATCACATATCTTGGTAAGGCATCAAAGTGTACCAAACCAACATAGCTTTCCAAAGCTTATACATGACAAAACACCATTAACACATACACCATAATACCATTTCAAATCACCCTATACATGTCATTATAAACCTTAGCCAAATTACTCAAAAACTATCGAATTGTCTACTGGATAGTGTGATAGGTCTCCGACGAGCTTCCAACCAAATCGAGCTTCCAATGATCTATAAAGCAAAGAACATAACAACATAAGCAATGAATGCTTAGTAAGCTCGTATAAACTTAAAACATAACTTACCATTTCAATAATGAAATTTCTAGAATAAGTATAAACCTTTACCAATGCCATAAGCTTAATAAAATCTTATATAACACCATCAAACTCACAAGTTAGTATACTTGTTCATGATACATATAAAATCAACCATGTATAAACATAACATTTAATTCATCACAGTTACCATACGATCAAGGTTCATTCCATTTGCTTACTTACTAATTCCATTATTACAATTCAGAGATTAAACATAAACCATTACCAATTCCATGAGTTTAGTATAAGCCTATTCAAGCATCACCGAACTCACAAGTTAATAGGTTCATCAACAACACTATAAACTCATTTACATCATAAGTACAATTTCATAAGATACATTACATAAGCATCAACCCTTTCATATAGTTATGAACCTTTCGATTAAGTCACTTACTATTCCATTCCTTTTCTTATCCGTTGAACCATCTAAAATTACATCGAATTTTTGTGAAAGCTCACACGAAATGTGCCTTTACAAATAACTGTAACCTTTCATTTACATCAATGCTCACACGAGCTGTGAAATGGGCCTACTCACATGAGCTGTGGAGAATCCGCAACAAATGTAGGACCTCATCCATCGGTAGGACATTCAAGACCAGCACCCGAAACATGAAATCTCTAATGACATGTCATTTGTATCCTAATAACTCTTAAGGTTCAATCGGGACTAATTATCCGTCAAATCATCATATCATTGATACATTTATAATCTAATTCATTTATATTACAACAACATAATAAATAGTTAATTTAACTAACATTAAAACAGTCTTAGTTCATACAAACTTACCAGTCTAAATTACAGTAATGACTAAGTATAGGGGCTATTTGGTAATTTTCTCTTCTCCTCAATTTTCCACTCGTTCTTGATCTAAAATAATAATTTCATTCAATTCACTAATTCTAATAGAAAAATCAATTCATTTTATGCAATTAAGTCCTTTTTGACATTTTTACAAAATTAGCCCCAACATTTTACTTTTATACAAGTTAATCCCTAAACCAAAACATGCAAATTAACCATTTTTATTCAATTTTAAGTTTAGCCAGATTTTTGGTAAGAAGGGAGCTTAACTTGTCCATTCAATTTACATCCATGCACGAGCTATGTCCATGCACATCCAAAGGCTAAGTGCTCATAATTGCTTCTTCTTTCCTTCACTATCCAAAAAATAATAAGAGCTTAGAAACCATTGCAAAAGATTCAAAGCATTTAGCCCTTGCATGTAAGTAAATTTGAAGTTCATTTTTTGTAAATTTTATGCTTTTAAGATCATGGTAGCTCGATTTAGCTAACCCGTGTTTATTTTTCAAAATTGTTAAAGTTTCAAAATGTTGTCATTGATGAATGCTTGAAGTTTTGGTGTTAAAATGTTAGCTTTTAAGCTTAGAAATGAAAAATAACTAGTTTGTAAAGTGAATTTTTTTTACAATTGTAAAGTGAATTGTTAGTTTTGAATATAGGGACTAAAGTGTAAATATTTCAAAATTGGAATGAATTTTTTGTAATTATGGTCATTAATGGTATAAATATGGATGGAATTGAGATTGATTTCAAAATCAAAGCTCAAATTTGAAAGTTATAGCAATTTCAATTTTAGGGACTAAATTGAATAAAATGCAAAATTTTAGGAACATATGAAAAGTGAAATTGAACTATCATATGAATAAAATAGAATGCTATAAAGTATTTGAAAGTGATAATTGAAATGAATTATTATTATAGATCGAGAATTGATCCAACCGAAAGATAATCGAGGAACGGGGAAAATTACAAATTAGTCTCTAACATCTTGTTATTGTAGTTTCTGCCAGGAACATTCATATGGTGTAATTATATGTAATAGTAATACAAATATGTTTGAATTATAAAATTGTTTGTGTGTAAATGTAATTTTGAACTTGTTATGATTTGGTACAAAAAGGTGAGGCATTGATTAAATTGTAAAGAAATGTTTTATGTTGGGATGATTTGTATATGATGGCATTATAGTGACTTAAATGTCACGAATATAGTGTTAATATCTACGTGAACTTACTGAACGATTAGAATACGATTGGCATGTCAATAGGGTTATTTTCACGCTTATACGGGTTTAGAACTTTTATGCTCTCTATTCAGCACTTTTGTGCTCTCTGTTCAGCACTTCGGTACTCTCTATTTAGCACTTCAGTGCTCTCTTTTTAGCACTACAGTGCTCTCTAGTGTGGTGTAGTTACCCGTGTATCTGAGTTTATTTACTAGACTTCATCGGGCTAAATGATTAATGCAAAAAAATGACAATGAAATGTTACAAGTTTGATGTTAAAAATGGAAATTTGATGTTTTGATATTGCAAACGGAACTGAATTGTGAATTCTATGTGAATTGTACTAAATTTAATAGTGTATTAATGTTGAATTGCTATATGACTCGGTTATGTGACAACTCACCTTATCGTTGTGAAATGATATGTCATGAAATTTGTAACAAGTTAATTAGATTTTTATGTTTAATTATAAATTAAGGTAAGTTATTTGTTTTAATACGTATGAACTTGCTAAGCATTCGAAATGTTTGCTTAGTTTTTTTCTATTGTTGTAGATTGTCAGTTTGTAAAACTCATCAGCCAGGTCAACTCAAAGATCACACTATCCCTCTATCAACTCGGTAGACTTTTACGATTTTTATCTCGGTTATGTGGCATGTACATAGGTTTTAATATAGGTGTTTATTTTGAATAATAGTTTTGATTTGGTCCTTTAGTATTACTTGATTCTGGATTGTTACTGGATATCTACAAATGTGTGTATGTTAGATTGTATATATATCCTATGAATGGGAAATGTAAAGTCCAATGGTATGGTTAGAATGGTAAAATTAAATGAATATGCAAATGAGAAAGATTTTAGATTTCATAAGTTGAATTGATATGTTTAAGGACTTTAAAGATGTATGATTGTTTGGTTGATTTAGAGATTGTTGAATTGAGATGTTTTGGTATGCTTTGACTTGGTCTTCTACAGGTTTCCAGGGTGTTTTAAGCACTATTTTTGTTTACATTGGTTTTGGGCATGAAAGGGACTAAAGTACCGATACTTAAACCAAAGTAATGATACTTCACAAGGGTATCGATATAATTGATCTTTGTTTAGTTTTTACAAAAGTAACAAAATTGTAAAACAGTATCGATACTGGAATAAGTATCGATGCTTTATGAAAGGGGTATCGGTACCATATGACAAGTATCGATACTTGTGGCTTAATGAATAATTTTTTAAAACATTGAAACTACAAATGGTATCGATACCATTTCAAGGGTATCGATACCTATTCTGAAACTTTGGTAGCATTGCAATTTGGTCCTAATTCATGTTCGAATTTAGTAATTAAGCTTTTGTAAGCTCGGTCAAGTCTAAGAAAAAAATAGTATAACATATTTTTGAAATGTTTTGATTATGAATGATTGTATTATGGTGTAATTTTTATTATTACATGTTGTAACTATTTCGGTATCGACTGTAACTTCCCGTAACTTAGACATAATGATCAGGTCAAGCGAGGGTGTTACAAAAATGGAAAAATATAGTTATCAACAAAAAATTTGCTTATAATATTTCTATTGAAATAGAAAAAAAGTGAAGATCCTAAGCCAAAATCTTTTGAGGAATATAGAAATAGAAAAGATTGGTCAAAATGGAAAGACTCAATTCAAGCAAAATTGATTTTGTTTTCTAAATGTGAGGTTTTTGGACTTGTAGTCCAAACACCTAAAGATGTAAAGCTGGTAAGATATAAATGGGTATTTGTGTGAAAACAAAATGAGAAAAATGAAGTCGTGAAATATAAAGCATGACTTGTAGCACAAGGATTTCCGCAAATGGTGGACATTGATTATGACAAGACATATTCTCCTGTGGTGCATGTAATCACGTTTAGATATCTAATTAGTCTGGAAGTACATGAAAAACTTAACATGCGTCTAATGGATGTTATTACAGCCTATTTGTATAGTACACTTGATAGTAAAATTTATATGAAATTGCTTGAAGGATATAGAGTTTCTCGGGAAAATTGCTCGATCAAATTAAAGAAAATTTTATATGGATTAAAACAAATATGAATATATGTGGTATAATCATCTTAGGAATATTTGTTAAAATAAGGTTATAAAAACAATCCAATTTGTCCATGTGTCTTTATAAAAGGTCTGGATCAAATTTTGTGATAATTTTGTTTATATTGATGATCTAAATATTATTAGAACTCGTAAAGAGCTTCAAAATGCAGTAAATTATTTAAAGAAATTTTGAGATGAAAGATCTTGGAAAAACAAAGTTTTGTCTTGGCTTGCAGATTGAACATTTAAAAGATGAAATTCATATCCATCAGTCAACATATACAAAAAAGATCTTAAAAAAAATTTACATGGATAAAACACATCCATTGAGTACCTCAATGGTTGTACGATCGTTAGATGTGAATAAAGATCAATTTCGTCCTTGCAAGAATGATGAAATTTTTCTTGGTCCTGAAGTACCATATCTAAGTGTTATAGGGGTATTGATGTATCTTGCAAACAACACAAAACTTGATATAGTTTTTGCTGTAAACTTGTTAGCAAGATTTAATTCTTTTCCAACACGTAGACATTGGAATAGAACTAAACATGTATTTAGATATCTTAGAGGGATCATTGATATGGGGTTATTTTATTCAAATGATTCAAAATTTCTATTAGTCGGCTATATTGATGCTGGATATTTATCTAATCCACATAAAAGCCGATCTCAAATGAGATATTTATTTACATATGGAGGTACTGTCGTATCATGGCGTTCAACAAAGTAGACATTAGTTGTAGCCTCTTCAAATCATGCAGAAATAATTGCAATACATGTAACTTGCCTTTATAAAAAAAGATGCCAACTATCTTATACGAAGATAATGCAACATGTATAGCTCAATTGAAGGGTAATTACATCAAAGGTGATAAAATGAAACATAATTCACCAAATTTATTCTTCACTCATGATCTTGAGAAGAAAAGTGATATAGAAGTTCAACAAATTCGTTCCAATGATAAGTTAACAGATCTTTTTACCAAGGCATTGCCGACTTCAACGTTTGAAAGACTACTACACAATATTGGAATGCATCAACTCAAAGATGTAATGTGATGTTGCCATTAGGGGGAGTCAAAAACACATTGCACTCTTTTTCTTTAACCAAGGTTTTGTCTTACTAGGTTTTCATGGTAAAGGTTTTTAACAAGGCAACTTGTAATAATAGATTATGTACTCTTTTCATTCATTATGTTTTTATCCTATAGGGTTTTTCCTAATTAATTTTTTTTTTTTTTTGCAAAACATTTTCATTGATGGACATCCAAGGGGGAGTGCTATAAATTCATTGATAAATGGATGTCCATAACCCCCTCAAATTTATCCTATTGTAACTCATAAGGAATGAATGTCCATAACCCCTAAATAATTTATAAGGTACCTTAATGCTTTGTAGCTTATGGTATTTAAAGCTCTATAAATAGAGGGCATGTACAAGCTTATTATATCCTAAGTAAAAGTTGAATTATCCTTTCATTTCTTTATGTTTCTTTCTCTCTTAATCTTTGTATTCTTCTTTTAGTTTTATAATAAGTCTAGTTTTATTATTGATTTATTATTAAATGAGTTATATTTGATTGATTCTATTAATTAGATATCAATTGATAATATTATTTACACTAATTTAAATAAAATGAAATTCAAGAAAGATTAAAACACGGATGAGAGACTTAAATGAGCAATAAACCATTAGGTAAATTGATTACAACATGGAGGAGTAATTTAATTAAAAAATTCAAGGGAGATAAATATGGCAAAAAATTTGAATAATCTATTGTAAAAGCATATAGTAACATATTTTTATGGGCTTAATCGAATGCTTGAATGTGAAATGAACCATTATCTAATGGTACAATAAGCTTATTACAATATTTAGATAAATGCAAAATAAATAAAATGATAATATTTAAAAGAAAACCTATTTTCTAAAAACTCATTCAAATCTCCTTTTAATTTAATATTTTACTGAGCTTAATCAAATTACGTATTGATGAACTCATCACGAAATGCATTCATTATATTCTTCATACGTTTCATTTAGTTATTTAATTATCTTGCACTGGCTTATCTATGAAATTGTATACATTTCTAGATTTCTACTGCTTTGTGTTCCCTTTTTATGTGGAAAAGGCTCGTATCAATAATTATGATTTTATGTATGGACAATTCCTTAATATCTTGTTCATTCGCAACAAAATATTTTCTTTGTGCGGTGATAAAAAAAACATGCTTTTTTGGGGAGAGATACTATTTCACCTTCACCAGTCGAGTCGCAGGTATCTAATATATTCATATCTAATGATTTTCCACAAAGTGGTGACGAAAGGTATAACTTGTACAAATCTTTCCAGTTTGCAATTCGATCCGATCCATTAGTTCGTAGAGCTATTTACTCGATTACAGACATTTCTGGAACACCTCTAACAGAGGGACAAATAGTCAATTTTGAAAGAACTTATTGTCAACCACTTCCAAACAAATATCTGTTCAAAAAATTAAAAATTTTAATTAATCTACTAAGATGACAAAAATATGGAGAAAATGTTAATAAAAATTCAAAATTTACTCTGAAAACTATTTAGGGTTATTTAAAAAATTGATATAAATGTGTTTTATAATTACTTAAAATTATTACATAAATATTTTAATCTAAAAATATTGAATGAATACATACCTTCAATATAAGAATTGAATTCTATGCATTTTGATTCAATATCGAGGGATGCAAGTTATATGTAATTTTAATTATTTCTTGCAATAATTTGGAATTCTTTTACATTTTATTGTAATTAATCTTTCCCTTTGTAATTTATGTTAATATTTACTGTAAATCCTATTTTTGATTATAATTCCAAACCATTTTTATTAGATGAAAAATATTAATTTTCGAAACCATTTTTATTTTGAAAAACGGGGTCAACTTTTAAAACGAAAATGGAGTCACCACCAATCTTTTTTCGAGGTGTGATCGCGTCACCTTGAGATTAATCATTTTAATAAAACATTTTGATTTATTAAAATAATGATTTTGATCTACAAAATTCGAGGGAGTCGGTTACGCACGAGGAAGGATTAGCACCTCGTAACGTCCAAAAATTGGTACCTAATTGATTAATTAACGTCCTAATGTCGAAAATTTGACAAGATTTTAAAATAATATTCTCCTTAAAAACCTGAATAAATCGAATTTGATGTTAAGACCTCCTTGTCCCGAAGTAATAAGATGTCACATCTAGTAAGTTAGGATATGACATTTTAACCCTCGAAACTAAGCTTGTCTCATGCATTAAAGTTTAAAAAGGATATTTGGTTATTTCGATAAAAAAACGAATCCCAGTAAGTTAGGGTACAATTTTCTCAAAGCTCCAAAGTACCGAATATTGCCTTATTTTTAAAAGTTTTCTTTTTTAAAATTGGAGAAAATTGACGCAATATTAAAACGATGCGTAAAAACTTTGATAAAAAACGAAAATATGAAAATAAAAATAAACAATTTATAAAACACATAATGGCAATTATTTAAATATTAGCATCAATAATCAAAGACCAATGAATTTAAAACAAAGAGTATAAAAAAACATAAGGCAAAATAAAATGTAAACAAATTTAAAAATAATGAATTTGAAAATGAATAATAAAGGAAAAGAAATCAAATCAACAATATACAAATTAATAAATAAATTATATATAAAAAAGTAGGTAATATATGTATAAGTTTGGAATAAATAATATATATAAAAAATGAAAATAGGTAATATATAAAGTAATAATATATAAAATAGTTTAAAAATAAATATTGTGTAATAAGGAATTTAGATCAAGTTATACACAAAATATCTTAGAAATAAATGGTATATAAAATAGATAGTATAAAAATTTGCAATTGATAATATATGGGAAAAAATTTAAAGCAAATAATCAAACAATTTAAAATGGATGATTTATAACACGAGTTTTAAAAAATAAACAACATGTGTGACATAATATTAAAAACAAATAAAGTATATAATTAATGGAAGAAAATAAAAGAATGATAAGAATGGTTAAATGAATGAACAATATGTAAATAAGAAAGTTGATGGATAAATAAATGAATAAAAGTAAAAGAATAATTAATAATTAAACAATTAAATGGATAAATAAAATTTTTTTTAAAAAAACGCTTAAGGCAGCCTAACTCTCACAATATGAAGATTCAACAAAATTCCTCCACCAAAATCCAACTCAAATGAAAGTAACTTAAAAAGAAACGAAGATGAACGAAGAACAAAATAAGAACAAGCCACAGAAAATAAGAACGTAAGAGGGAGAAATTTGAGTGATTGCTCTTAAGAATTATTATTGCTCCAAACTCAAGTGTCTTACAATGAAGGGAGAGAATTCTATTTATAGTTGAGCCTCCCTAAATCCAACGATACAGATCAATTACATCAACGGCTAAGATTAAAGGGTATCTACAAATTAAATCTCTAAGATTACAAAATCAGATCTTCTAAGATTGCATATCCTTGAATATTATATTTCCATATGCGTCAAGCTTCAACCTTTTCAAGTAATAGACCATTTCGATCGGGCCAAATGATATAATTTTGGACTGGACTTGGACTTTGTTTTATTACTTTGAGTTTATTATTTTTTTGTGAGTCCGAGCTAAATTGGCCTATTACAGCTGCCCCTTTTTGCTCATTGTCGTGTAACGAGAATGGAGCAAAGACTATAAAAGGGTTAATTTTGGTCGGTCTTGCCGGGTTCTGACTTCTTTGAGTGCTCATCTTCTTCAAGTAGTCTCATTTCATCCCACTACATCTTCAGGGGCATAGGAATTAGTGCTTCTATTGCTCCAATGTGATTTCAGGGAGAAGAGATTTCTAGCTTCGATCTTCTCCGCTGGAACTTCAAGGAGGTAGGAATTGGTAATTTCAACCTGCTCCACTGCAACTTCAATGAGATAAAGACTGGTGGCTTAAATCTGTTTCCCTACTACCTCAGGAAGATAAGACTCGTCGCCTTTGATCTGCTTCACTACTGCTTAGGGAGACAGGATCTTCAACCTACTCCACAACTGCTCAGAGAGATAGGACTGGTGGCTTAAATCTGCTTCCTACTATCTCGGGAGGATAAGATTCGTCGTCTTCGATCTGCTCCACTACTGCTTAGGGAGACAGGATCTACAATCTTCAACCTACTCCACTGCTACTTAGGGAGATAGGACTAGTGGCTTAAATCTACTTCCCTACTACCTTGGAAAGATAAGATTCATCGTCTTTGATCTGCTCCACTACTGCTTAGGGAAACAAGATCTACAATCTTCAACCTACTCCACTGCAAACTGAGAGAGGCAAGGCTGGTGTTTTCGATTTGCTTCATTGCCAGTACAGGAAGACAAGATCTGCTATTTTTAGTCTGCTCCGCTGCAACTCAGGGAGGTAAGGCTGGTGTCTTCGATTTACTTTGCTGCCAATATAGGAAGACAAGATCTGTTACCTTCAATCTACTCCACAGCAAACTCTGGGAGGGAAGGTTGGTGTCTTCGATCTACTTCGCTGTCAATACAAGAAGATAAGATCTGCTATCTTCAGTCTGCCCCACTACAACTTCAGGGGGATAAGACTTGCTTTTTTCAGTCTGCTCCACTGCAACTTCAATGAGATAAGACTTGTAACTCTAATCCGCTCCACTGCAACTTCAGGGAGATAGGATTATCGGCTTTAATATGCTCCACTGCAACTTTAGGGAGATAAGATTGATTTATTCAATCTGCCCCACTGCGACTTCAGGGGAATAAGACTTGTAACTTTAATCCGCTCTACTGCAACTTCAGGGAGATAGGATTTTTAACTTTAATCAGCTTCACTGCAACTTCAGGGAGATAAGGTTGGTTTATTCAGTCTACTCCACTGTAACTTTAGGGAGATAAGACCCATCATTTTAATCCGCTCTATTGCAGCTTTAGGGAGATAGGATTTATAACTTCAATTTGCCCCACTGTAACTTCCGGGGGATAAGATCTGATGCGATCTATTCTACTACAACTTCAAAGAGATAATATCCATCAATTTAATCCACTCCACTGCAACTTCAGTGAGATAGGATTGGTGGCTTTAACCTGCTCCGCTGCAACTCCAGGGAGATAAGGTTATTGGCTTTAATCTGCTCCAATGCAGCTTCAAGGAGATAAGATTCATAACTTCAGTTTGGCCCACTGCAACTTCAGAGGGATAAGACTTGCTTTCTTCAGTCTGTTCCACTGCAACTTCAGGGAGATAAGTCTATTTTCTTTAATCTGCTCCATTGCAACTTTAGGGAGATAAGATTGATTTATTCAATCTGCCCCACTGCAACTTCAGGGGAATAAGACTTGTAACTTTAATCCGCTCCACTGTAACTTCAGGGAGATAGGTTTATTTGGCTTTAATCTGCTCCACTGCAACTTCAGGAAGATAAGATTTGCCATCTTCTTCAATCTATTCCACCACAATTTCAGTGGTATAGGATTTGTGGTTTCATCGATCAGTTCTTTGAGGAACATGACCTATAGAATTCATTTCATGAGCCTATTTATGCCTAATGACTAGGATGTTATGATCGGAATGAATCAAAATCTCCTAACTAGATGTGTGTGAATGCTAGTGATTAGGATATTATGATCGGAATGAACCAAAATCTCCTAACTAGATGTGTGTGAATGCTAGTGATTAGGATGTTATGATCGGAATGAATCAAAATCTCCTAACTAAATGTGTATGAATGAATGCGAAATGTCATGAAAATGATCCCTTAATATTTAAGTTGTCATTGCTCTTTGTTCAGGCTTTATCACCAACACGTCAGAACGGCATCTTGTTCGGTTGGTAACACTCATATCTTACTTAACTAGATTTCCCCCACTGTAATCTTCAAGGTTTAATCCACTGTAATCTTCAAGGTTCAATCCACTGTACTTTTGGGACATAAAATTTGAACTATTTTACTCCTATTGTAATTTAGGAGTATAAGATCAGGCTCTTTCTCAATCCTCTCCTTTTGCAAATCAAGGATATAGGATCTAAATCTCTTTGGTTTCTTACACCTTTCCTAGAGTGTCATACCAAATGTTTATGCACAATTGTTGAACTTTTTCTTTCCAAGAAAACCTCTTCTTATCACTCGGTGATCATTGCTTGTTTGTTCATTGAAGCTTTGTCACCAACACGACGTCTTGTCATTTTATTCAATCAAATTTTGACAACCAAAATCTAAAAGGACAGTCTTAATTTAGACTTTTGCTTCTTAGACATTTCAACTTTTAAACTTGGTGCGTTCTAAACAATAATCCTATTTTAGGTTCTTGTATTATTTAGAAACTTCTAGAGTAATATGCAAAATTTCCCTTGTGAAAGTATTATTAGTCCATTAATCGTTATTTCAATATAAAATGCTTGAAAAAGATCACAATAATAAACAAGAAGGAAATTAATTAGGAGCATAGCTCGAATCAATTAAATTAATCAAAGATAGCCAATGTAATAAAAAGAAATTGATTGGGGCGTATCTTGAAAAGAAATAAGGTAATCAAAGATAGCAAAGAATGGGTAAGATGGAAAACTAGGTGCCCCAGATATCGCAGCCTGAGCTTCTCTGCACGAATTTCTTGAGGACCATTTTGAGCTTAATATGTGTTTAGGGGATCTAGAGTACTTTTTCAACACCCTAAGATATAGCATACTTCCTCATTGTTAATTCAGGCATAGCAAAACTACCACATGCCCACTTTTGATCAAAATTTGAGTCGCCCTTTTCGGGTTTTAAACTCAAAACCCCTTTGGTCTCAAAGTGCCCTTTGTGGGTTTTCGCCTTGGTCTCTCCTCTTTTCTTTTTTTATTTATTTTTTTGATTTTTTTCTTTTTTTTGTCTCAAGGCGCCCTTTGCGGGTTTTCACCTTGGTTTTTCCCATTTCAGGTAAAATACTTCTTGCCTGAATCTAAATTCACTAGATTGGGCAAGTCTCTAGCATCCATCTCGGTTAATATCAATGCTCCTACAGAACAGGCCTTCTTTACAACATAAGGTCTTTCACAATTTGGCATCCACTTTTAAAATCCTTTTGAATAAGAAGGATTTTTTTCAACATCAGGTCCCCCTCGTGAAATTCTCTAGGATGAACCTCTTTGTCGTAAGCTAGCATCATCTGACCGTGACGAATAGCTTTTAACCCCTTTTTCTTTGATTGGGTTCAACATTCCATAAACCAATGGGCCAAGTGTTACCCCGGCAAAGGTCCTGGCCGACGTTTGATGAGTATAGAGGGTAAATAGTAACTTCTTTATGTTAATCTTTACAAGTCTCGGTCATCTTTCCAACAATCCTTGTTTTATTTTTCTTTTTTGGTAGCCTATGGCGTCTGATCTTTGAACAGACAACAAACTTTTGACATTGTCCTTTTTGGTATTTTTATCGGTACCTGATCTTTTTTTTTTTAAATTGGAATTTAGTGACTTCGACCTTGTAACATTGGCATAGGAAGCTATTTCCACCCTCTTGGTGAAGTAATCAAAGACCACATAGATGAATCGATATTGGCTAAAAGTTTTTGACGAGATTGGCCCCATCACGTCCATGCCCCATATATAAAAAATTTGTGAAGAAATGGAGGAGGCACATAAGTTTTATCTTCCTCAAATTGGTATTTACGGCATAACTGATGTAATCCCCTTCCATGGTGGACCAATAGTACTGAAACCTTATGATTAACTTGGCTATCATAAAACTATTAGTATGTGTCCTTCTGACACACTTATAGACCTTTTAGCCTTAACAGCATCCACACGTCTTAGTAAGCTAGACATATCTTGATATGACGTTTCGCTTTGTTTTGATGGTAAGACAAGCTCCAATCTCTTTCTTTTCTCCTAGGCTCACTGTCCACTGAATTTTGTAAGGTAGGATCTATTTTTCATCTTGTCCTACCATTCTTAACTAATCATGAGATAGGTTACAATCTCAGTTATATTCAAAGTCCTAAGATCCCCCTAGACACATATCTTACTCAAAAGGAGATTTTGGGTCAGTAGCAACATCGCTCATGTCATTGATATCTGAAGACCTATTGTAGGTACAAAAGAATATACAAAGAATGTGTTAATTTATGAATAATTAATTGTACAATATGATTATGAATGAAAGAATGATGTGGAAGAAAATCCAAAATAATGAAAGAATCAAAAAATAATTATTCGTAAAGAAGAATATTGGCTCAAAAATAATCTCCAGGATATATTTCATTAAAATAATGACATTCAGACATGAGCCTATTTCACAAAGGATTGTTATCACTTCTAGGCTAAAAGCAACAAGTGTGTTCTGAACATTACTCCGAGTAAGCTCTAAATACTGCAGGGATTTCTTCTGCAGTTTAATTATTTAGAACACTCCCAAGTTTATAAGGGTAGATATCTAACAAGGTCCTTTTTCAGTTGTCTTCGTGTATGACATTGATGTGAACGTTTCCCAACACTTTTTCATACATTGCATTCACTCCATTATCAATATGACTGGGTAGCGAATTTTCTGCATTAGATGAGTCATCGAACTTGACGATGCCCATATTGATGAATTTTTCAACTAGCTTTTTGAAGGCAGTGCAATTTTCTATCGAGTGCCCCATGATTCTTGCATGGTATTCGCACTAGGCGTTTGTGTCATACCATTTGGGGTATGAGGGTTGTAAGGGTTTCACGTGAAAAGGGGAAATAACATGTGCATCAAACAAACTTTGATATAGTTCCCTATACGAAATTAGGATTGGTGTAAATTGGAACTTCTCAGTCTTTGTGCCAAGATCTTGCCTTGATGGAGCTTGCTGACTAGCAACCACCTTTCTTGGCTGACTTACAGTAACTGATTTTGAGTAACCTGTGTTATTCACCTCATTTTCTTTTCTCCCTGAGGCTGACTTCTTGTTACTCTCTCCTCCGTCTATTCTTCCATTTCTGATGGCATTTTCAATCATTTTGCCATTCATGATTATATTTGAGAAACTTTTTGTGGCAGTTCTCAACATTTACGTGATGAACGGGGCTTTTAGTGTGTTAATAAAGAGCATCGTCGTTTCTTTCTCTAAAAGCGGCTGCTGAACTTGGACAACAACTTCCCTCCATCTCTGAGCGTATTGCCTAAAACTTTCATTCGGCTTCTTTTCCATGTTTTGTAGAGCGATTCTATTAGGAACCGTATTTGTTACATGACTGTATTGCTTCATGAATGCTTGTGCTAAATCCCTCCATGAACTAATCTTGGTACGACTCAATTGGTTGTACCATTTGGATGCTGTCCCCACTAGACTGTCTTGGAAGCAGTGTATTAGCAGTTGGTCATTGTTAACATATTCAGTAATCCTTCTACAAAACATGGTGATGTGAGCCTCAGGGCAATTGGTTCCATTGTATTTTTCAAAGTCTAGAGTTTTGAACTTGTAAGGAAGTACTAAATCTAAAACCAAACTCAGATCTTTAGCGTTGATTCCATAATGACTATCAGCGTTTTCTATTGCTTTGAATTTTTCTTCGAGCCATTTACACATTTCCTCTAGCTGTTTTGGCAATTTATCCTTTATTTTTTCTTTTCCAGGCATTTCATCGAAATTAGGAATAATAGGATTAATAAGGTTATCTCCTAGGTCAGAGCCTGATCTTTCTTGAAAGTTCATTGGTATTGAGGCACCGGCCTGAAACTGCTGAGGCCTGATTGTGACAGAGGATTTGTGCAGGTATACCTCAACTTGGGTCTGCACATGTGGATGAGTAAAGTTTGGAGGATAGAAAGGTCCTCATTGTCTCCTTCTTCAGTATTAACCATAAGGCCATTTCTTTTATCATTTCCCCCAGCCAATAGTTGAGTCAACTAAGTCATCATGTTTCTTTAAGACTCTAGCATTTTGTCCATCACATCTTGCTGAATCTTAGCTAGCTGCTCTTGCATTTGCAACTGAAGTTGGTCTTGCATCTTCTTTTGGAACTATTCAAGTCTTTCCAATCTTTGGTCCATGTCTTTGGTTTTTACTCGAGTGTCGTAATGGTGTTTGGTTTATTGATTGGTTTCCAGATTAAACTGAAATAATTTTAATCAATTAAACTCTTTTAGTAGACTTTAATGCATATGATGTCATGTAATGCAAATGCATGAAATGAATGCAAAAAGAGACGTTGATTCTAGTTCAATTCTATTAGAGCAACTTTACTAGAAAATAAATCTCTTTACATAAAGCAGATAAATATGTGGCTTTGCCCTCATATCCCAAGCGAAGACATTGATCATTCTAAAATGAATCTCGTGAAGTTTCAAATAGATGCCTCTACTAGCTCCTTTTTAATTGATCCGAGCAACTACTCATTACTCGTTCATCCTCATAACGCTCATTAGCTTTTTAGAAAAATGTCGGGGTGTTGACGACTCTCGAATAATATTTGTCAACTTTGAATCTTCGGGCAACACAGCAAAGTCATGTACTCCTCTCTTAGACTATTACCCCTCTTGCGTCATACTTTCTTGGCCCATATTCGGACAACCGTATTTAGCAACCAAACGTGAATCAACACCTCTTTTCTATGATGAAATGTCATGCAATCAAAGTAAGACACAAAAAGTCAGTATCATGTATAAACATAAAATACGATACAATCAAAAAACACTTATTTAGGTATCTATTAGAGTTTGGTGTAGTTCTACCTAGAGTGAGTTCCTAAGGTTTACTACATGAAGTTTGGCTTCTAGAGCAAAGGTACCTGAACCAGCCGATTCCTAGATCTTCACCCATTATAGGCTCATGCAGATCGAGTTCGGTTCAGGGGAATACATTTCCCCATGGATATACGGAGATGAAAATCTCACGAAGACATAGGTACGGATGTATCCCGAAAGCAATCCATTATCCTATACGGAGGTGAAAACCTCACGAAGAACTAGTTTCTCACTCCTACTTAGAGGGTAAAATCATCCAACTCATGTAAGGTGCAATGCAAAAACACTAATGAACTTAGACCAACTAAGCAAGAAAACCATGAATGCAAAGGGATATCATGAATTTTAAAACAAGTTTTGTTTTTTCAACCCTAAGACAGATGTTGACACCATTTTTTTGATAAAACGAGGTCGACTTGGGTTTTTAAAATAAAACGAAAATGAGAGTCGCCACCAATCTTTTTTTGATGAGGTGTGATCGGGTCACCTCGAAAAGTGGTTGTTTTTAATAAATGATTTAATTTTTATTAAAACAACGATTTTGGTCCACGGAATTTAGAAAAAAGAGTTCAGGAATCGGTTACGTACGAGGAAGGATTAGCACCCTCGTAACGCCCAAAGTTGGTACCTAGTTGATTAATTAATGTCTTAGTGTCAAAGATTGAAAACTTTAAAGAGATTTAAAATACGATCCTTTATTGAAATGTTGAAAATTTTCGAGAAAAAGGCATATTTCACATTAATCGAGAAAGAGAATTATATCCAGTAAGTTAGGACACAATGTCTTGAATTCCCGATACACGAATGAATGCCAAAAAAATTACTTATTTAAAAGATATTTAGCCATCTCGGATTAAAAAAGGGGATCATGCCCAATAAGTTAGGACACAATCTTTTCTTAATTCCCGAGATCATTTAAAACTTGAGAAAAAAAGATCATGCCCAGTAAGTTAGGACACGATCTCCTCTTAATTCCCGAGATCTTTTAAAACTTGAGTTTGAAAGGATTCGTGTATTTAGATTTATTGTGAAAATCGAAACCCAGTAAGTTAGGGTACGACCTTCTTGAATCTAAACACGAGATTTTGCTTATTCAAAAATCGTAATTTATGCATTGAAATAAATTAATCTAACACGAAATAGTAGAAATGAATCACGGTATCAATATGTGTAACAAAATAAAAATGAATACGATGATGTACACATAAATAATACGAGCAATAACAACAACTAAAAGAAGGATAAATAAAAGGACAAATCAATTATACAAACTAACAAGTATATAAGCAAATAAAAGTAACATTCTCTTAAAATAATAACGAAAACGTAAATAAAGAACATGAATAAAAATGTAAAAGATATATGTATATACGCATATACATAAATTATAAGATATAATAGAAAGCATATATAAGTATGTATATATGTATATTTATGAAAAAATTAAAAGAAAGAGAAAAAATAAAAAAAGATAGGTATATAGATATAAATAGATATGTGTATAAATTTTAAAATAAATATAAAAATACGTACAAGTATGTATATATATGTATGTATATAAAATTATGAAAATAAAATAATAAAATATATATAAGTAGGTTTATATGTATATATTTACAAAAGTTAAAATATGTACATATATATATTATAAAAAGTATGCGTGTATATATGTATATTTTTGAAGTCATAAAATATGTAAAAGAAACATATGTATGTATATATATAATATGAAATTTGGAATTAAAAGGTATACATAATAATGATAATAATAATAATAATAATAATAATAATAATAATAATAATAGTACAAAAATGACAGAAGGACTAGTTTGAAATCCAGGCAGAAATTTAAGAGCAAATTCGAAATAAACACAAATATGCGAACCCTATTGAACACGCACATAACAGAGAGGGGTCAAAAGGGAAATTAATCCCTGCCTCCAAAACGCTGCGTTCTAATAAGGATCGAAGTGAAACATGCGAGAAATTATGCGGCCTAATTGAAAAAACACAAGGGGACCACATTGCACAACGGAGAAAACACGGGGGACCTTACCGCCAAATATCCCCCCAACAAAAACACACAGATCCTTCCCCTGGTTCGGGTCACCGCGCGGGTCGGATGGCACAAAACGACACCGTTTTAGGTATCTGGGGTAACATCGAAACGGTACCGTTTTGGTATCCTATAAAAGCCCCCAAAATTCCAAAAAAATTCATTTTAACCCTTATAAAAAAAAAGAAGAATCCCTCAATAGAATTCTCTCCCCAGCCCCTCAGTCCGGCTCTGGTCCGTCCACAACTCCGGTTACCAGCCATCGCGTCGGCTGCCAGCGACGGCACCGCCGTGTGCGGTGGTCGAAAAAGGGTAAAATTTCCAATCCGATCCTTTTCGAGCCCTTAAACCCAAATCTAACCCCGGAATCTCTAAAATATTAACAAAAAGTCCCCAAATCTCAAGAAACCTTTCGATTTCCGGCCACCTATCATCGGAGGTGGCTCCCTCGGCCGTCTTCGGCGGCATAGACTCGAATACGGGTAAGTTTTTATCCCCCTTTCCTTGTTTGTTTTATTTCTGTATGTAAATAAAAATAATAATAACAGTAGATTAAAGCGAAAATAATAACTGTAAATATCAACCTTTTGAACTGATCTCTGTTCTCTTAATATTGGATTCTCAGTGTGTCCATTACATGGTTATTTTCGTGGCTTTTATAGCCACGATTACATTGTCATATCACTGTTCCTTTCTTGCTTTTGCTTTCGTTCTGCTATTCTGTCTCTCTTTTTGCCTTGTTTGCAGGTCTGTGGCAAAGTCAACTTGCCGTTTTGGTGCAAACAGAGGCTACCTTGGGCGACGAGTGCGCTACAGAGGCACATGGGCAGCAACGGCGCCTTAGGACACTAGGGTTTCTATCTTACCGAAACCACTTAATGTTTTGGGCCTGTCAGACCCTAGGTCTTTGGGCTTTTATTTGGGTTGTCTGGTATGGGTCTTAGGTTGTTTTTATGTTTTGGTTTTGTATTGTTTTTTGGTCTTGGGCCGTGTATTTGGACTTTATTTTATTTTTTTTTTTTTTGGGTCCTTAGACCCAGATCAAAATTGACCTGTTACAACATAAATTAATCAATTTTGTGGCTCAACTCTCAAAACAGTCCCCAGCGGAGTCGCCAAGCTGTCGAAACCATTTTTATTTTGAAAAACGGGGTTGACTTTTAAAACGAAAATGGAGTCGCCACCAATATTTTTTCGATGTGTGATCGGATCACCTTGAGATTAATCATTTTAATAAAACATTTTGATTTATTAAAATAATGATTTTGATCTACAAATTCGAGAAAAAAGGCTCGGGAGTTGGTTACACGAGGAAGGATTAGCACCCTCGTAACGTCCAAAAATTGGTACCTAATTGATTAATTAACGTCCTAATGTCGAAAATTTGACAAGATTTTAAAATACGATTCTCCTTAAAAACCTGAATAAATCGAATTTGATGTTAAGACCTCCTTGTCCCGAAGTAATAAGATGTCACATCCAGTAAGTTAGGATACGACATTTTAACCCTCGAAACTAAGCTTGTCTCATGCATTAAAGTTTAAAAAGGATATTTGGTTATTTGGATAAAAAACGAATCCCAGTAAGTTAGGGCACAATTTTCTCAAAGCTCCAAAGTACCGAATATTTCCTTATTTTTAAAAGTTTTCTTTTTTAAAATTGGGAAAATTGACACAATATTAAAACAATGACTAAAAACTTTGATAAAAAAACGGCAATATAAAAATATAAATAAACAATTTATAAAACACATAATGGCAATTATTTAAATATTAGCATCAATAATCAAAGACCAATGAATTTAAAACAAAGAGTATAAAAAAAACATAAGGCAAAATAAAATGTAAACAAATTTAAAAATAATGAATTTGAAAATGAATAATAAGGAAAAAGAAATTTGAAATCAACAATATACAAATCAATAAATAAATTATATATAAAAAAGTAGGTAATATATGTATAAGTTTGGAATAAATAATATATAAAAAATGAAAATAGGTAATATTTAAAGTAATAATATATAAAATAGTTTAAAATAGATATTGTGTAATAAGGAATTTAGAACAAGTTATACACAAAATATCTTAAAATAAATGGTATATAAAATAGATAGTATCAAAAATTTGCAATTGATAATATATGGAAAAAATTTAAAGCAAATAATCAAACAATTTAAAATGGATGATTTATAACACGAGTTTTAAAAATAAACAACATGTGTGACATAATATTAAAACAAATAAAGTATATAATTAATGGAAGAAAATAAAAGAATGATAAGAATGGTTAAATGAATGAACAATATGTAAATAAGAAAGTTGATGGATAAATAAACGAATAAAAGTAAAAGAATAATTAATGATTAAACAATTAAATGGATAGATAAAAAAGTTTTTAAAAAAAGGCTTAAATCAGCTTAACTCTCACAATATGAAGATTCAACGAAATTCCTCCACCAAAATCCAACTCAAATGAAAGCAACTTAAAAAGAAACGAAGAACAAAATAAAAACAAGCCACAGAAAATAAGAACGCAAGAGAAGGAGAAATTTTAGTTAATGCTCTTAGGAATTATTATTGCTCCAAACTCAAGTGTCTTACAATGAAGCTATTTATAGTTGAGCCTCCCCAAATCCAACGGTACAGATCAATTACATCAACGGCTAAGATTAAAGGGTATCTACAAATTAAATCTCTAAGATTACAAAATCATATCTTCTAAGATTGCATATCATATCTAAGATTGCATATCCTTGAAGATTATGTTTCCATATGCGTCAAGCTTGTAGATGGACCTTCAACATTTTCAAGTAATGGGCCATTCCGATCGGGCCAAATGATATAATTTTGGACTGGACTTGAACTTTGTTTTATTACTTTGGGTTTTTTTTTTGTGAGCCCGGGCTAAATTGACCTATTACATTAATCTTTTTACTTTTATTGTAATTCTTTTTTACTCTTCATTGTAATTAAATCTTTCCTTTTTTATTAAATTAAAATATAAATTTATTTATGGCATATTTTAATATGTAAAAGTTTATAAAAATTCTAACAATTTAAATATGTGAAAAACAAATAAATATAATATAAATATTTCATTAAATTGCACTATAAAAATTGTATAAAATATAATACGAACTGAGATGAAACATATTTTTTTTTAAATTAAGTCACTGTACGACACAAAATGAATATAAAATTTAAATATATTCAAAAACGCGTCTAAGTCTTTATTAAACAAATGATTAGATTGTAAATATTTATTATAGTATTCTGAACTCACAATACTACAATTATGAACATATAAACTTGCAAGTATTTACACTATTACAATTAGCTCATTTCTTCGTGTCTTTGTTTTATTTATTATTATTTTGGCATAGTCAGAGAAAGTTTGGCACATTAATAATTTTTATGTATTATTTATATGTTGTTTCATATTTGGATTATTTCTCTTATTAATTTGGTATTATATAGTTATAATAGATTTCAAATTATTAAGTCAATTAATCACATTTAAATACCTCTAAATTTTATATCATTTTTGTATAATAAATTAAGTTATTAAACATCTAAATTATTTTATTTTTAAATTTATTATAAATTATAAATTTAAATATAATGACATGTAATCTAATCTTTTAATTAAAATAATCCAACATGTTCTAAACACTCAAGTGTGCATAATCTACAACATTTAAATATGTATGTTAGCAAATATACATATTTGATTTCTTTTCCTTTTAAAAATTATTACCGGCCGATTGAATTTTAATTTGATTTGTATGAAAATTATTGTTAATATAACAAATAACATGAGATGAACTGACGTTAGAAATTTAACACTTGAATGACTAAAATGAGGGTGACCAAGTTGGAAAGATTATATTTTGAGAGACCAAAATAAAAGTGACTAAAAAATAAAATTGTTTGTATAATATAGTTTGCAACACACGGGATCTATTAATTTAGAGGAAGAAACTTGTTTATTGGAAGTGGGCCCCGTTATGGGAGGACATACAAAATTTGAAGGACCGCGTGCAGTTATCATTTCTTAAAGGCACCAGTCCTTTGCATTCCAACATTCGAAGGACTGCGCGATAATTGGTAAATATTGTTGCAAATTCCTAATATAGAATAAATTTAAATACAATATGAGAAACTAATTAAAACGTCCTTGACATTGCTAGTAAAAAGTTGACGCCCTCGGTTCTTTAGTAGTACCTTTGTTTAAGCCTTGCTAATTATTTTATTTAAATTTTTTTATTTATGTTTTATATTGGTTTAATTTTATTTTATAATTTTTTAAATATATATTTGTAATTGTACAAGCCCAATAATGTCCGGCCCAAACCAATAAATGCACTCCAACTAAACCTAGAATGGCCCAACACCGACCTAAACTAAACCTAGCCCAAAGCTTAACCAAAAAGCGAAACCCTAGGAGCCTCCCTTTCCAATTGCCGCAAAGATCGGAGCAAGCCTTCTCTCGTGCGCCGCCTCCCCCCCACAAGACGCTAAGCATGTTGAACCTACAACAACAAACAATCGATGAATGACGAAAAATAGGGATTTGCATTATTATTTTCTATTATTTAAAGCCATAGAAAATTTGTAAATGGGGGGAATTTTTAAGCGATGTAAAGAGACGAAAATAGAAAGAAAGACCGAGATTCCAATTTTATTTTTATTTTTTTGAAGGTGAATTGTGTTTTTTTATTTTTATTTTTCTTATTTATTTTCATTTAAAATAAAAAGAAAGGAGAAGAGTTTACACAGTCGCCGGAGTCGTCGATCCGGCGTCTTCTCCGTCGAAATCGGAGGCCAAAGGACGGCCTAACGGCGGCGGCGGTAATAGGAAGAACAAGAACCCTAGCAGAGAAGGCTAGGGTCATTTTGGTTTTTTTTTTAATTGGCAAAAAGCAAAATAAATTTTAAGGAATTTTGGGTTTCAAAACATCTCAAAAGCAGTGCCGTTTAGGGTGCCATGACCCGCGCGTCGACCCGACCCGGAGGGGGGATCCGCGCGTTCTGGCCTTAAAGGGTAAATTTGCGCTATTGGTCCCTTCAATTTGTGAGGCGCTTCAATCAAGCCCATTTTGTTTTTTTTTAAATTTAGCTGCATATTTTAATTTTGTTTCGATTTAATCCCGTGCTGCGCAGCGTTTAGGAGGACTTCTTGTTTTCAAAAAGACGGTTTCGACAGCTTGGCGACTTCGCTGGGGACTTTAGAGAGTCGAGCCATAAACTGATTATGTTTGTCTTTGTGTCGGAAATCAAAAGTTTTTTTAAAAAAATTCATGAGTTCCCTTCATACTCATTGATTTTTTTTCCCGTCATGGTGTTAGCAACTTTGTATTTGCATTTACATTTTGCATTACATGGTCAGTTTTACCCTTTAAGTGGGAGCGAGAAACTAGTCCTTCGTGAGGTCTTCACCTCCGTACAGGATAGTGGACCGCTTCCGGGATACATCCGTACCTATGTCTTCGTGAGATTTTCATCTCCGTGCGACCATAGGGAAATGTGTCCCCTCGAATCAACTCGGTCCATATGAGCCTATAATGGGTGAGGATCGAGGAATCATTGGTTCGGGTACCCTTACTCTAGAAACTAAGCCTCATATAGTGAGCTTTAGGAACTTACCCTAGGTAGAAGTACTCTAGACCTTAGTAGATACCTGACTAGGAGTTTTTATTATTTCTTGATTGTATTGGATTAATGTTTATACCTGATACTGACTTGGGTTTATTTTGTTTTGATTGCATGACATCATGATTACATTGCATTTGCATTATAGAAAAGTGGTGTTGATTCACATTCGATTACTAACTTAGAAAGCTTGTCATGGAATACGGGTTTTTTGATAAAGTGGAAAATAATACGGCTGCCTAAATATATTCCAAGAAATACAAGAAGGGCGACAGAAGAATTCGTGACTTTACTTTGGGGCCCGAGGATTCAAGATGATTTGTCTAAGAGCTTTCAACGTTCCAAATCTCTTAAAGAAGCTAATGAGCATTACGAGGATAGGCAGACAACGGATTGCGACCAGAATCAAGCAGAAGGAGCTAGCAGTGACATCCATTGGAAGTTCGCGAGGTTTATCTTAACATTCGGATGAAAAAAGAGAAGATGTCTTTGCTTCGAGTATGAGGGCAAAGCCGTATATATATATCCGCTTTATGTAAAGAAATTTGTCCTCTAGTAAGGTTTTCTAAATGGAATTGAATCAGAATCAACGTCTCTTTATGCATTCATTTCATGCATTCGCATTTCATTACATCATATGCATCAAAGATTATTCAAAGATCCTAATTAACTAAAATCATTGCTCAGTTAACCTAGAATCCAATCAACCAACCCAGCACCGATACGGCACTCGAGCGAAGACAAAAGATATGGATCAGAGATTAGAGGAAGCTCGAACAGTACCAGAAAGAGATGCAATACTGGCTTCAGCTACAAATGCAGGAGCGGTTAGACAAGATGAAGCAAGAAATGTCTGAGAAGATGGGGGAATCTCAAGAGGATATAGTGGCCAAGTTAACCCGACTGATAACTAAGGGAGGTGACAAAGGAAAGGGCCCTATGGCAGATGTCGATGAGGGAAATGATGATGAACTTTTCTATCCTCCGTGTTTCACCCTCCACATGAGCGAGCTCAAGTGAATACCCGCAAAATCTCGTCACCATCATGCCTCGGCAGCTTGGCCGGTATTTGAACCTCCAAACCGGGCGGGTTCTAATCTCGAAAATAATCCCGTTAACTCGCCATTCGACTTTGATGAAGTGGTTAAGAAGGAAAGAATGAAGGAGGAGTTACCGAAACAGTTAGAGGAAAGGTGTAGGTGGCTCGAGGAGAAGTTCAAGGCGATGGAGGTCACTGAAAGTTATCGAGGCATTGACGCAAAAGAGCTGAGTTTAGTGCCAGATCTAGTACTCTCTCATAAGTTTAAGATGCCTGAATTCGAGAAGTACAATGGGACGACTTGCCCAGAGGCTCATATCACCATGTTCTGCAGGCGAATGGCTGGATACGTTAACAATGACCAACTCTTGATACATTGTTTCCAAGACAGCCTTGCAGGGGCAGTATCCAAATGGTATAATCAATTGAGTCATGCCACGATTGGTTCATGGAGGGACTTGGCGTAAGCATTCATGAAACAATATAGTCATGTGACAGACATGGCTCCTGATAGAATCACCCTTCAGAATATGGAGAAGAAGCCGAGCGGAAGCTTTAGGCAGTATGCACAGAGATGGAGGGAGGTCGCAGTCCAAGTTCAGCCACCACTCTTGGAAAAAGAAATAACCATGCTGTTCATTAACACACTGAGGGCACCATTCATTACACATATGTTGGGGAGTGCCACAAAAAGCTTTCCCGACATAATCATAAATAGCGAGATGATTGAAAATGCCATAAGAAATGGAAAGATCGATGCTGGAGAGAGTAACAAGAGATCAGTCTCAATGAGAAGAGAAGATGAGGTGAACAGCATGGGTTACTCTAAATCAGTTACTGTGAGTCAGCCAAGAAAGGTGGCTGCTAACCGACAAGGTTCATCGAGACAGGAAGCTGGTACAAGGCAAAACACTGAGAGGCCCCAATTCACGCCAATTCCGGTGTCATATAGGGAACTGTATCAGAATTTGTTTAATGCACGTGTTGTTTCTCCTTTTCCAGTGAAGCCTCTACAACCTCCGTATCCCAAATGGTATGATGCGAACGCACAATGTGAATACCACGCAGGAATTACGGGACACTCGATTGAGAATTGCACTGCCTTCAAGAAGCAAGTTGAAAGACTCATCGACATGGGTGTTGTCAAGTTCGATGACTCATCAAGCGCAGAAAATCCATTACCCAATCATGATTGATAATTGAGGGAATGCAATGCTTTCTGGTCAGATATTCGCCTGGGAGGTGTTAAAAATAATGGGGCTGCAGAGGAAACCCCTATGTTATTTAGAGTCTGTTAGAGTAATGTTCAGAACACACTTGTTGCTTTTAGCCTAGAAGCAATAAGAACTTCTTTGTGAAATGGGCTCATGTCTGAACATTATTATTTTAATGAAATACATTATCACAATCATCTTTTTTCATTCTTTTGGATTTTTTCTACCAAACCATTCATTCATTCATTCATTCATATTATTCATACATCCTTTTGTATATTCTTGGATACCTACTATGGGTCCCTAGATATCAATGTCATGAGTGACGCTGCTATAGACTCAAAATTTCTTTTTGAGTGAGACATGTGTTTAGAGGGATCTCATGACTTTGAAGATGACATAGATTGTTATCTCCAGACTTGAGGAGGGTGATAGAATAAGAGGATAGACAGATCCTACATCACAATGAATTATCAGAAATTGTGAGCTTGGTGAAGATTGGGATTGACATGACCACAAAGACGAGGCGGGACCTTATAGAGCTACCCTAAGAATTCAATGATGTCTTCACATGGTCATACCCAGATATGCTCGGGTTAAGCACTAGCTTGTAATCTGAATAACAGCATGATGTCAGAAATGGGCAGTAGGTTCAACATTAATGCTATGAACGATGCAGTAAACTTTCTTTGCTGGGGCAATATCCTCCTCTTTGGCTTATCATAGCTTTACTCATTGAAGTCGAATTGTCATTTCTCTACATTTTATCCTAAGAGGAAGACCCGAAGGTTCGTCCCAAAGAATTTCACAAGAGGGAACTAGTGTTGAAAAAGATCCTTCCTATACAAAAGGATTTTAGAGGAAGATAGAGGCCAAATTAGAAGGGTCCATATGTTATAAAGAAAGCCTTTTCTGGAGAAGCTTTGATCTTGAATGAGATGGATGGTAAAAATTTACAAAGTCCTGTAAACTCAGATTCAGTCAGGAAATACTCTGCTTAAAAAAGGTGGGACCAAGGTGAAAGCCTACAAAGGGCGCTTTGAGTCAAAAAAAAACCAGGGTGAAACCCTACAAAGGGAGCCTTGAGCAAAAATGGAGAGGCTAAGGTGAAAACCCGCAAAGGGCGCCTTAGACCAAAGGGGATTTGAGTTGAAAACCCAAAAAGGGCGGCTCAAATGTTGACCAAAATGGCGTTTGAAATTTGCAGAGTAGCTCAAATCGATCGAATGGGGCATGCAAAGGGTCTTGCATACACGAATCAATAGGAAAGGGTAGCGACATCTTGGGGCATCGACGAAGTATTGTAGATCTCCTAAACACATGTTAAACTCAGAATGGTCTTCAGAAAGTCTGTACAGAGAAGTTCAAGCTGCAATATCTGGGGCACCTAATCCTTATACCATTTTTGTTATTCTTGGAACACTTCGTTCATTGCTAAGATATGCATTCCTAAATCATTTTCTTTGTTATCCATCTTTATTATCTTGGATAATCTATTCATCTCAGAGCCATGCTCTAAATCAATTCTATTCCTACCCATTGATATGATCTCTTGCAAGCATGTTGCATTAGAATAATAATTAATGGACTAATAAAACTTTCACAAGGGAAGTTTTGCATATTACTCTGGAAGTTTCTGAATAATATAGGAACCTCAAACAGGACTATTGTTTAGAACGCACTAGGCTGGAAATCTAATAAAGAAGAGTCTAAATTAAGACTATCCCTTTGAATTTTCTTGTCCAACAAATGGCAAGATGTCGTGTTGGTAACAAAGCTTCAATGAACAAGCAAGCAATGATCACCGAATAATAAGAGGAAGTTGTTCTTGGAGAAGATTTCTTCATTTGTGCATAAGTATTTGGTACAACACCCTGGGAATGGTGTAAGAGACAAAAAAGTTTCACACCCTGTATCCTTGAATTGTGATAGTAGGGAATTGAGAAAAGGCCAAATCTTTTACTCTTGGGTTACAACGAGAGAAAGATGGTACAAATTTTTGCATCCCAGTAGATTAAACTTTGAAGGTTACAGTGGGGCAATCTGACTAAGTGTTTCTTTGGAGACGCCAGCTGAGCAAAAATGTGTTACAACACATTAGTGATGAAACTTTAATAAACTTTGAGTAATGACTGCCTAAGCGGGATTATTCTCGAAAAAAATGACATTCTGCGTTCATTAAAACGTCATTTATACATGTCTAGTTAGGACCATGTGATTCATTCTGATCATGACATCCTAATCATTAGGCATAATTAGGTTCATAAATATGAATTATACAGGTCATGTTCCCCAGAGGACAAGTTGAAAAAATCGGTCCTATCTCCCTGAGGTTGCAGTGGAGCGGATTGACATACGGATCTTATCTTTCTGAGGTTGCAGAGAGCATATCATATCAAGTCTTATCTCCCTGAAGTTGCAGTGGAGCAGACTGAAGACCTAATCCTATCTCCCTAGCGTTGTAGTGGAGCAGATTGAAGCCACGACGGCGAATCTTATTTCCTTAGCGTTAAGGCTTTGATTAGTTGAAGTTGAGCAGATTAAAGCTTGGAACAGATTGAAGCTACGACGGCGGATCTGGTTTCCCTAATATTACAATTAAAGAGATTGAAGTCACAACGGCAGATCTTACTTCCTTAGCAGTGCAGTGGAATAGATTGAAGTCACGACGACGGATCTGGTTTCCCTGACACTGCAATTTAAAAAGATTGAAGCCACAACGGCGGATCTTACTCCCCTAGCAGTGTAGTGGAACAGATTGAAGTCACGACGACGGATCTAGTTTCCCTGACATTGCAAATTAAAAAGATTGAAGCCACAATGGCGGATCTTACTTAGCAGTACAGTGGAACAGATTGAAGTCACGACGACGGATCTGGTTTCCCTGACACTGCAATTTAAAAAGATTGAAGCCACAACGGCAGATCTTACTCCCCTAGCAGTGTAGTGGAACAGATTGAAGCTACGACGGCGGATCTGGTTTCCCTGACATTGCAAATTAAAAAGATTGAAGCCACAACGACGGATCTTACTTAGCAGTGCAGTGGAACAGGTTGAAGCTACTACGGCGGATCTGGTTTCCCTGACACTGCAATTTAAAAATATTGAAGCCACAAAGGCGGATCTTACTCCCCTAGCAGTGTAGTGGAACAGATTGAAGTCACGACGACGGATCAGGTTTCCCTGACATTGCAAATTAAAAAGATTGAAGCCACAACGGCGGATCTTACTTAGCAGTGCAGTGGAACATGTTGAAGCTACGACGGCAGATCTGGTTTCCCTGATATTGCAATTAAAAAGATTGAAGCCACAACGGCGGATCTTACTTCCTTAGCAGTGCAGTGGAACAGATTGAAGCTACGACGGCGGATCTGGTTTCCCTAATATTGCAATTAAAAAGATTAAAGCCACAACGGCGGATCTTAATTTCTTAGCAGCGTAGTGGAACAGATTGAAGCTACGACGGCGGATCTGGTTTCCCTGATATTGCAATTAAAAAGATTAAAGCCACAACGGCGGATCTTAATTCCTTAGCAGTGCAGTGGAATAGATTGAAGCTACGACGGCGGATCTGGTTTCCCTGATATTGCAATTAAAAAGATTGAAGCCACAACGGTAGATCTTACTTCCCTGACAGTGCAGTGGAACAGATTGAAGCTACGACGGCGGATCTGGTTTCCCCGACATTGCAGTTGAACAAATTGAAGTTTACAGATCTTATCTCCCTAAACAGTAGTGGAGCAGATCGAAGATGGCAGATTTTACCTCCCTGAGGTTACAGTGGAGTACATTGAAGCCAGTAATTCTATCTCCCTGGGCAACAGTGGAATAGACTGAAGATTTTAGATCTTGCCTTCCTGCATAGACAGCGAAGCAGATCGTAGACGGTAGATTTTACCTCCCTGAAGTTGCAAAGGAGTATATTGAAGCCAGTAATTCTATCTCCCTGGGCAACAGTCGTAAACGGCAGATTTTACCTCCCTGAAGTTGCAGTGGAGTATATTGAAGCCAGTAATTCTATCTCCCGGGGCAACAGTGGAATAGACAAAAGAAATCAACCCTATCTCCCTGAAGTTGCAGTTGAGTGGATTAAAATCGCAGATCTCATCTCTCTGAAGTTGCAGTAGAGCAGATCGCGTCAGATTTATCCTTAAGTTGTAGCAGAACAAATTGAAGCTACAGGTCTTATCTCCCTGAAGTTGCAGTGGAGCAGATTAAAGATAGCAAATTTAGTTCTTTTGAGAAGCTACAACATACTGAATCCTATCTCCCGACATACATTGCAAAGGAGTAGATTAAAGCACCGGCCTATACCTCAAGATGCGAGGAAGGAATGAGGTTATTTGAAGTAAAAAGTATCTTGAAAAAGTCGAGGCTCAGTAAGACCGGGCACAATTGGGCTTTTAGTCTTTGCTCTATTCCGTTACGACAATGAGCAAAGAGGGCACCAGACAAGCCCAATAATGCCCGGCCCAAACCAATAAATGACCCAACTAAACCTAGAATGGCCCAACACCGACCCAAACTAAACCTAGCCCAAAGCTTAACCAAAAACGAAACCCTAGGAGCCTCTCTTTCCACGCCGCAAAGATCGGAGCAAGCCTCCTCTCGTGCGCCGCCTCCTCGCCCACAAGACGTTATGCATGTTGAACCTACAACAACAAACAATCGATGAATGACGAAAAAGAGGGGATTTGCATTATTATTTTCGGCTATTTAAAGCCATAGAAAATTTGTAAATGGGGGGAATTTTTGGGCAGTGTAAAGAGACGAAAATAGAAAGAAAGACTGAGATTCCAATTTTTATTTTTATTTTTTTTGAAGGTGAATTGTGTTTTTTATTTTTTTATTTATTTTTCATTTAAAATAAAAAGAAAGGGAGAAGAGCCTTACCTGGTCGTCGGAGTCGTCGATCCGGCGTCTTCTCCGTCGAAATCGGAGGCCAAAGGACGGCCTAACGGCGGCGGCGGTAATAGGAAGAACAAGAACCCTAGCAGAGAAGGCTAGGGTCATTTTGGTTTTTTTTTTAATTGGCAAAAAAGCAAAATAAATTTTTAAGGGGAATTTTGGGTTTCAAAAACATCGGCAAAACGGCGCCGTTTAGGGTGCCATGACCCGCGCGTCAACCCGACCCGGAGGGGGGATCCGCGCGTTCTGGCCTTAAAGGGTAAATTTGCGCTATTGGTCCCTTCAATTTGTGAGGCGCTTCAATCAAGCCCATTTTGTTTTTTTTTAAATTTAGCTGCATATTTTAATTTTGTTTCGATTTAATCCCGTGCTGCGCAGCGTTTAGGAGGGCGGGATTAATTTCCCTTTTGGTCCTCCATTGTTTCCTACGCATTCAAGATTGGTCCTTTTTTTTTAATTTATTTCGAATTTGCCCCTATTTTTCGTCTTTTGTTCAAATTAAACCATTTTTTTCCTTTTTTTTGTAATTCGTTTTTAAAATTTTTATTATTATTTATTATTATTATTATTATATTATATATTATCATTATTACTATTATTATCTCTACATTCATCCACATGCATTTACTTTATATAATATATATATATATGCATTTTTTACAGTACACGTCTACCTATATATTTTATACACATGTTTTATTTTTCTCTTTTATTTCCTAACTTCTATATATTTATATATACTTTTATATTTTAGTTTCAAATTTTTTTACTTTTGTAAATATGTATACTTATGTTTTTATATATTATTCTTCATAATTTTTTTACAAACATATATATATACATTTTTTGAATTATTATAAACATTTTTTGTTATTCTATATATTCCGTTATTTATATACATATTGTACATATATAGGTATTTAAATATATACATATACGTATTTACACAATTTTCCAATACATACATACTTATACATTTTTAAAAATAGATACATATATACATACATATTTTAGTTCTTATATACGCATATTTTATACATTTTATACATATTCTGTTTCCATAGTTTTTTAAAATAAATATGCATATATATGCGTATACATCTACATTTTATAATACATATGTTTTTATATATGCATGTTTGAGAAATTTTTATGAATTTTGTTATTCATTTGTATACTTATGTATGTGCATTAACGTATGTGTATATTTTATTTTCACCTTCACACCTTCATGCATTTTATATATATATATATATATATATCACATTCCGTCTTGTTTATGTATAATTGTATATGTGTTGAGTATATATGCATATCTACCTGCAGATTTGTTTACTACACTTGTATATATATTTTGTAAATATGTACTCATATGTGTTTTATATTAAAGTTTTGTAGCATGTTGTACATTATTTTTTTTAAAACATACCCTTTTTGAAAATATTTTGGTTTTTACCATTCATCAAAATTATTTTCTTGATTTAAAGGTTTTTTTTTTTTGAATAAAAGTATTTTTGGAAGTTTGGGATTTTCGAGGAAAATTGAGCCCTAACGTATTGGGTTCTGATTTTCTTTGTCAATCTTAAATGACCGAGAACATTTTTATTCAAAATGCATAAAAATTATTTTTGGGAACTTAACTTGTTGTGCCCTAACGTATTGGGTGTGGCATGTTACTTTCTCGAAATGAAGATTTTCGTATAAAATAAAAGTGATATTCAAGTTTGGGGAATTATGAGGAATTGTACCCTAACGTATTGGGACTCGATTTCCGTATATGACTTGAACAATTGGATATCCTTTTGCAAATTTCATCATTCAAGCTTATTTTAAAATCTTTTTTAACTTTCGACACAAAAGACATCAACTAATCAATTTGGTACCGATTTTGGGCGTTACGAGGGTGCTAACCCTTCCTCGTGCATAACTGACTCCCGAACCTGTTTTCAAAATTCGCAGACCAGAATAATTTTTAAGGTGGACCGGTCACACCTTAATAAAGGATCGGTGGCGACTCCAGTTTTTATTTTTTAAAGTCGACAACTAAATTTTTTATTTTCAAAAAGACGGTTTCGACAGTAATTGTAATATATATGTGTAAATTCTCACAAAATTTAAAACATGTCGAAACAAAAAGAATAGCATGAACACAACTGAATAGATGAATGCATCAAAATTTATATGAAATAGATTATTAGCATGTAACAAAAATATATAAATTTATGATGCTTTGAGCACACAAAATTACAAAAACAACATGAACAGATCATGTCACAAAATTTTATCCCAGTTGAATTACTACAAAAATATACACGTCACAGCACAAAAACAACACAAATCCAAAAATTCTCTAATTGTATTATGTTGGTATTAAAAATAATATTATGAAAGAAAAATCAAGACAAAAACAACTTAGGAAACTAATTATATTATGGTGTAGATAGAATTGACTGTTTAAAGTGCGCAAGGCAGGTTAAAGTTTTGGGGTCTGATCAAGTTAGGCTTAAAATATACTTAAAAACTTAATAAGACTATAGCATTTTAATTATTTTTATAAAATTTTATAATATATATTATTTAATCTTGTAAGAATTAATATAAAATAAAAAATTTATGGGATATTTTAAGGCAGGACGAGATCATGTAATTTTTCTTTTCTCAGAAGAGGTTACAGGTGAAGGGTAAAAATCAAGTCAGGTTGAACAACAATACCTGCCCCATTGGGGATGGCAACATAATCGATAATATACAACAAAGAAAATGGTTGTTAGCATTAAGCAATTAGCAATGATTATCCTTTTCAAGGACCCTTACTACTCTGTATCTTACAGCAAAATCCTGGTAGCTTATAAAAAATAGCTCACAAGTTTTTCCACAGTAAGACATATTTTTCCTCAAAAGATTATGAAACAAAATTTAGACCACATCAAGAATTGACCCTCAAAAAGTATGTATATGCATAATGGCCTCAGCTTTCTTTGCCAGACTAAACTATAATTAATACATTCTTTTTATACAAAGGAGAGCACATTAAGCTTGAGAAACTATGAGGGTATCCTTCCAGGAACTAATTACTTAAACCTCATGACTAAATGATGATATTTGGAAACAACCAAAAAACCAAATATAAAACATCCCTATTGACTTTGGGTATTCAAAATAAATCATGTTGAACTGCATCATATCCCTAACCTCTTTATACCACATTCTGAACAGAACTTGGATGTTTCCCTCAGGTAAGGTGCCCCACATTCATCGCAGTATTTCGCTGGATTTGTAGGCTGAAAGGTAAGCATTTCACGTGAGGTCAGTATATATAATGATTTTTTTTATCGACAAATGCATAAACATTCCTTTATTATGCTTTTGCAATGACATTAAAGCATGTAAATTATAAAACACAAACAACAAAGTGCAAGCATGCAAACTAAAGATTGGAAAAAGGCCAATAGAGTCCCTCACCATAACATGCAAGCGTGCACCAACGTGACCTCCTGTTAAGGGTTGTAAGCAAGCTATGTGTTGAGACATGGTTGGTGACTGGTGAGCATGACTAATTTCAGGTAAGTGGGGTGGTGGCCCACATTGATGATTCTGGGGAAAATGAGCTCCATGTTGGTTTGGGTGAACTGGTTGATGATGGTTCTGGTGAATAGGATGAAATTGAGGCTGATGTGACATTGTTGGTATATGATGCTTGGAAGGAGTCTGCTGCTGAGTCTGCAATAATTGAAACAGTATAGCCAAAAAACAATATCAAATACAACTTGTGGCACTATATACAGTTTAAAATAGCTGACCCAAGTCATTTGGAATGTTTTCATAGGAGGTAAGACATTTGGAATTTACTTGCAACGCACTTAACACTTCTCTTCAAATGTTAGAGTCCACGGAAAATATCCAGAATTCATAATCCAAACAAATTCTTCATTAAACTGTTCTTTAAATGTCTAATAAGTTCAGCTTACTACAAACAATTTTTAACTTGATCTTCGAATAAGTTCAAAGTTTTTCCCTTTAAAACTTCTAGGATTTGTAAGAGGCTCCAATCATGAAAATTCTACTGCTGAAGAATATATGAAATTGAACATAAGAGGAGAAAGGACCTGTCTGGGCCTGTTATCCTTCTCGTCCAAATTTTATATGGAATAACCTCCTTGGTTTAGCTAAGCAAGTAGAATAGAAAGAGCTTATCCATTTTCAGAAACAAGAAAAGGAAAGTAAGTGTATATATAATTTCTTATCTATTTACTTCTAAACTCCAAGATTTCTATTTTTAGAAACACAAACAAACACATTCTCTTCTCCATGCTAAATTTAATGCAGTTATATGGAAACTCCTGTCCAAACAACTCTTATCAGCAAAGAGCTTACTTCATTGACGGTGTGAAACCCTTGTGCATTAGACAAAGGAGAACTGTCACTGCCAGAGAATGCCTGCAAAAATATAAATGATTACAACATCATATATTTCATGGGCAAACAAATGGAAATTTTACTTACAATGAGTGAGACAGAGAGAATCCTTAACATTACCTTTAAATCCTTAAACAGATAAATGCACCTTTATAGTATGTATTAAGTGATTTTATGTCATATTTCCATAGCTTGGACCTAACTCATAAATTCTAAAGAGTTTTAAGGAATATTGGAAATTAGGTTTCCAGAAATATCCAGTGGACCTTATTGTTCAAAGATTAAGAATCAAGTTGGAAAAGAAGGTACAAAGCTTACAGGCAAAGCAGGGATGTTAGATACTGTGTTTGATGTGACACGCCTATACTTGTGCCTTGGAGAATAAAACTTGTAGTCTTGAGCAGAGATAGCAACCTCATTCCGACCTGTTAGCCGTTTAAACCTTGAGCAAATAAAGACATAGTCAAAGGGAGTCCGCACATTGGAAAAAAGTCACTCAAAATCCTCAAAGTCCAAATGTCCAACTTGTCAGCAGTTAAGGAAGTCTCTAATGCATGGAAAAAAAAGTTATCTATGCACTAACTCATATTATGAGAATCCAGCTAGTAAATGGAAACTTAGATACAACCAAGTGAGTCATGTCATGAGAATCCAGCTAACTTTTGAATTTTGATTAGCGAAAAGTAATAAGTTGATTCTTATGCAACCCATCGAAGGAGCATATGCCGATCTCCTTAGGGAGGATCAATTAGTCAAATAAATAAGAAATAGCAGACACATGCACTGACAAACTAGTAAAATAAATGGAGTGATGCTGATAAAGACCAAGACAGAAATCAGATGCAAAGAAAACAAATCCATAGGAAGAACTTACCACTCAGCATCCTCAACAGGCACATTATTTGGTCTCTCGACAATATCCAAACCATTGACAACTACAAAACGAACTCTCTTTTCTTCTTGTATAACTAGTTCTGGAAACCTTGTCCTTGTTTCATGAGAAGTTGCAAGTTCTCTTCTTTTATACATATAAGAACCTAATATAAATTAAAGGGCCAGATTACTTTTTCAAGAAATGCAACAAGATATTATCCTCATAATATGGCGCAAAAGAATATGCTACCTTTTTTAGGGAATTTTTTAGCCAACCTTCTGTACAATCCGCCAGCAGCTTCAAGCGCTACCCCAATGGTCTTATCACGAATGCCATTCAAGGAAGCAATCCTCAAGTTTACTTCATTAACTAAAGTTTCATACAAATTGGCAACATACATTAAGGGCAAAGCGAACCTAGGATCGCCTTCATATTGTATATCTCCTATCTTTCTCTTATTCAGTTTCTCTTGTCCTGACTGAGCATTATATTCCACAGGTGACTCGTTATCAACCACTTCAATCACATGGTCTTTAATAAAGTTATCCACTATGATTTGCAAAAATCTGGCCCTTGCTGATTCAATAGGTGAAACATCTGTGATTTAAAAAAAGTCCAATTTTGGAAAAAAAAAAATAGTCAATCTCTATTCACAGAATTTAAAACCAATTTCAAAGTTTAAAACAATTTGCTTTTTATTTTTAATACTAACTTTTTTCTCAGGAAAAAAAAGAGCAAAACTAGCATACGGATTCGAAAAGCCAAAAATACTCTTAAAAGAATTACAATATGAAAACTTATTTTCAAGAGAAAATTCAGAGAATTGTTTTTATAAAGAACAAAATAATTATGTTAAAATTAGTACTGCATTTTAGTCGATTGCATTCTATTTAAAGCAAATTTTTCCGGAAGCAGAAAAAAATAAATTAAAAGTGGAACAGTATCAAGAAGTACCTAGATAAATAAAAGCAGCAACTGAAGCCTAAAGAATTAAATCAAAATTTGTCTATACCTTCAATTGTCAAAATACTGAAAGCTCCTCTGGAAGAATCACCATTGTCTAAGCTAGACCGATCTTCTTCCTCCGCTCCAACGCCATGAATTGGCAAAGAATTTCTATAAGATTCATGCAAACACTCCTGTACCAAAATTTAAAAAAAGATCATTAAATTTTTTTAAGAAAAAAGGGAAAAAAGAAGAAGAAGAAGAAGAAGAAGAAGAAATGATAGTATACAGACAACAGTAGTGGAATCGGGATGGTCGTGATCGTGGTGATCCAAAGCATCAGTGGCATCAACGGCGTCGATTTCAGAAGGTCGAGAATCAACTGTGTTGAGGTCGTGAAGAGAGGTGGGGATGAAGGAATTACTGTAGTGCTGGACTGGAAGTCTACTCCCCATCCTTTTATTTTTAATTCAACACTTTCTTCTTTCGCCTCGTTGTTTTAGGCTGCCAAAAGCAAAGAAAGAGAAACACTATTAGAGAAAAAGCCATGATGGTATCAACTAGCAAGCTTTAGGGTTTTCATCTTTTCTCTGGTTGGAGTGCGGGGAAAGGAGAGGAGGAAGGGCCAAAGTTTTTTTTTTAACGGCTATTTACACAAGAAAAAGGGAAGAACAAAAAAATCCAAGCCTGAAACCATACCTCAAACCCAAACCTCGCTCTTTTCTCTCCACACCTCTTCCCAAACCACTAGGGTTTGACTCTTTTTTTCTTTTTCTTTTTTATTATCCCCTTTTCATAAGCTACTTTGTTTATTTTGCTCTCGTCGCCGTTGTTATCCTTATTATCTTATTTACCATCAAATTTTTAAAAAATTATTTTTTTTAAAAGCATGGTTTTTATCGATACTCTATGATGCATATAAGGAAATAATTGGGTTGATATAACTAATTAATTAATTAAAAAATTATTAAAATTATTTTCTGCTATAAAAATATATATAATTATTTTGAAAGTATTTATACCATTTTGTAATTTGATAAACTTAAAAAAATAAATATACATAATAAAAATGTAAATAATAAAATTGAATCCAAATTATTATGACTTTTACTAACATAATCTTACTGTTTCAATCCAAGTCATATTTAGGGTGTATATCAATTTGCTTATAAAATTGTTATGTTAATATTTTCATTCAAATAATAGGTATGCCATAATATAGTATATATAAATGTTATTGGAGGTAATTTATATTTTAGTGCCGAGAGTCCCGAGTTGTTCAAGGTTGAGATTAGAATAGCATTTTTTTGGGGTAAAAGTTGTAACAGTTCGATTTTTAGTGGTGTCGAAAATGATAGTTTCAAATTTTCATTTTCGATGTTCGAGTCTGTAAATATTTTTATTTAATATTTGTGATGTTAGGATAAAAGTTAATTAAAATTTAGCCCCTTGATTTTGATAAATGAATAATTAATTAAGCTATAAGGGCTAAATCGTAAAAGTTGAAAAAGTCCAATTGTTAATGATTTTAAATTGCTAAAGGACCAAATGAGCATTTGGACCTTTTATTTATATTAGATAGTGGAAAGTGATAGAAGAATGCACTATATAATGTTAATGGCTTGATTAGTTAAGTTAATTATGTTTAATTAATTAAAATAAGGTTAATTAATCATTAATCTAACTATAAAAGATAAATTAAAAGGATAAAATTATATCTTTATTTTCATCTTCTTTCTTGGCAGAATCTTGGAGGAGAAAACCCAAAGAGACGTTTCATATTCGGCTACAAAATTGGATAGATTGGAAATTGGATAAAATAAAAATAATTAGGAAAAAATAAAATTATTGAATAGTCTTTAAAGTTTCAACTTAATTGTTAATTTTTTTCAAGTAAGTTTATATGGTATGTTTGTATTTAAATTGTTATATATTTGAATTATAAATTTGTGTATGTTTGATGGTAATTTGAATTGTTTGCAACTTGATACAAAAGGTAAGATATGGACTAAATCATAAAGAAATGATAAATTTACTAATAAATTGAATATGGTGAATTGCAATTTGAGATATCAAATGAATTGATAGTTTATTATGATTGATCGAATCATATTGATATGGATTTGATTGATTTTCTAGATAGATGGTTAAATTGAATAAAATTGAAAATAGTATAACTTGGTGAAATTGTGAAATTGCCTTGGAATTGAGATGATTCATATTATACTATGTATGAAATGATATCTTGATTGATGAATTGATAATATTAAGATCAATAGAATGAGAATCAAACTTATAATGAAATTAGATTATTGGTTACCCTATTAACAGTTCCTGGCAGAGTTAGATATAGTTGGCATGTCATAGGATAGTTTCAGTACAGATGACTTCGACTACGTGTCAATGAGTACTTGGCACAAATTTTACTTCGATTATATCGATGAAAACTGGGTGCAAACTATTTACTTCAAAATTGTCTGATGAGGCACTGGGTGCCAAATTGGGTGTTGATTGGATCCGTGTATCTGTTTGATTCCAAGTCAAGTTAATAGGGTTTTAAAATGTAAAAATTGATATTGGTATTTGAAATCAATTTCAATAGTGTATGAAAGATTGTGCAAATTGGATATACAAGTCCAAAGAATTGATATGAAAATGTAACGGATCAATCGGTTCAATTCAGAAAATGATATGAATCTTGTATGGAATTAACTAAATGTTGATTGATCATGTGAATGGAATTGTAATGATTATTATAAGTGAATTGGAATGTTATATAATTCTATATGATATGGTTATATATTGAACTCACCTTGTTGATATGTGGTTGTCATGTTTAGGCAAACTTGTCAAGTTAGTAGCTTATCGTATTAAATGGTAAATTGAGGTAAGTTGTTGTTTAATGCCTATGAACTTACTAAGCATTCGACATGCTTACCCTGTTGTTTCCCCTTTTCTTGTAGATTACCAACTTGCAGAACGTGTTAAGTGGATCGTCGAGAAGCTTACACTATCCCATTATTGATTTAGTAATCTTTCAAACATTTTAAAGTCTGGTTATGTGGCATTTACAGAAGAGTTTATATATGTGTTAGCTTGGGAATGATAGTTTGGTTTGAACCTTGGTTAATGCTTGTTTTTGGGAAAGCTAATGTTCATATATATATATATATATGTTTGTATGTTATGGTAAGGTGTTAAGTTAAATATATGGATTTTGAATGATAAATTTGAGTGTGAAATGGTATGGTAAAAATTATTATTTGAATGACTAAAAGGCATGATTTTATAAGTTAAGTTTGAATAGGTTGAATTGGTAGGTTTTGATGTCAATTTGAGGTATATTCAAAAGGATGGTTGGAATTGGTTAAATGTTATGTTTTGGCATGAATTTGGTACATTTTTGTGAAGGAAAATTTTGTGCAAAATGCACCAAATGGTGAGTTGAAAGGTGGACATGAAATAATTACCAAATGGCCTAATTTGTACCAAAAACAGAGTCAACATCGCGACGTCGGGCGATGGTCGTCGTGACGAGCTTTGGATTTCAAGCCACGACGTGACGAGGAACCTCATCGCCACAACGAGGCAAGTCAGTATGTCACATCGCGATGAGGAACCCCCTTACGTCGTGGTGTTGATCCAAAATTTTGATTTTTTTACAAATTGATCCTTATTTAATTCTGAGCTAACTATAAAGCATAGGTAGGCTAGTATAAGACTCGGGAAAGGTTGTATATCATGTTTATGGTTTGGAAATGTTATGTTTGTATACATTAAGCTGTGAATTAAAAGTTAAATGTTTGTAGTTGCTCCGGCAATGAATGTAGCATCATGCAGCCCAGATCTGACGATCGGGTCAAGTGAGGGGTGTTACAGACTTCTTGTTCTTTGGTGATGATAGAAAAGGATTATGTAAAGGGCTTAGAGCTTGACGTTGGTCCTATATAATGAGTACCCTGTTGGGGACAAAAGTAAGGTCATGGAAAGCCTTAGTATGATGTAGCCATATATATATGAGGTTATGCATGGTTTGTTGGGGACACCAAGTAATATCGCACACAAATATTACTTTAATATTGAACACCAAAATCGAATTGGGAACACCAATACCAAATCGAAACTACCTAAACATGGCAAATTAACCTTACAAATTACTATTAAATATTAAATTGTGATAGAAAAAACTAACAAATGCAAATAAAAAATAAATGGGAGAACACACCAAATTTATGAGGTTCAGCACATTGCTTACATCCTTGAGCCCTAACAACGGACAATAACTTCACTATCACCAAAATGTTTACAAACTAATGAAAACCTTATTTAAAAGATTTCATAAAATATACTTAATAGTATATTCTTAAGTGGGAGATAAACTAATGGTTGAGGATGATACTCAATTGAAGGCCTAAGGCCTTAATTTATAATGGGTGAGAGGTGACATAATTATGCTCATCTCCATGTGGGATTAAAGAAGTCAAAATTAACAAATCTCCATCTTTGTTGACTTTATCAATCCCACTTAACATCCTCAATCTTCCACTCCTTATATTTGATGAAGTCATCTTTAGTAATGCCTCCAAATACGCTCTCGAGTGCCATATACCTGAAGGTGTTTAAACTTGTAGGATATTAATCAAGTTCAAATAGTGATTGAACTTGATTGTTGTTACCACCTTGGTCATCATATCTGTAAGATTTTCAACTATTGCAATCTTCGGAACTAGAACTTTTCCTTCTTCAAAGATTTTTCGCACAGAGTGATACCTCACATCGATGTGCTTAGTTCTTGAATGGTAAACTTAGTTTTTCACAAAATGAATAGTACTTTGACTATCACAGTAAAGGATAATGAGACTTCGAACAATTTTCAAGTCTTTCCAAAACCCATTAAGCCAAATAACCTCTTTAATAACTTCTGAAATTGTCATATACTCTACCTCTGTAGCTGGAAAAACTATTGTAGGTTGTAAGGTAAACTTCTAACTTACTAAGGCTTTAGCAAGATTAAATAAATACCCAATAGTAGATCAAGGTTTATCCAAATCACCAGCATAATTAAAATTAACATATCCAAGTAAACACTGACCAAATATTTTATCTTGCTAAAAGATTAAACCAACATTATAATTTTCAAAAGATACCATAGAATTCATTTCACAACTTTCCAATTTCCTTTACTAGGATTTGGCATATACTTGCTCACAATTCAAAATGTTTGTGAAATGTCCAGTCGAGTACACACCATCGCATATATTAGGCTCCCAACTACATTAGCGTACGAAAATTTTGCCATATATTCTCATTCTTCATCGCTCTTAGGAGATAATTGAGCACTAAGTTTCAAATGAGAAGCAAATGGGGTACTTACTGTTGGATCTAATGCCCTAAGTGTAGTATTTTCGTCTATGTACACTTGTATTTTTTTTGAACAATTTGGTTAATGAAATTATTCATGAATTACATTAATACCCTTTATATATTGTCTTCATGTGGTTTTTTCATGTTAAGCAAAATAGAATCAAATGTTAGCTCACTGGTTGTCTAGTGTAAGTAAAAGTCTAAGTTCAAATAGATAAGGAGTCGAAAGCTGGTTCGTCGGGTATACAACTTCTACAATATTTAGTGTCATTCACAACAGCGAATCCATAGACCTAGGTATGGGTAAATGATACTCTCACATTGGATTTACATGGTAGATGAAAAGTAAATGTGGCCACGGGTTGTTTGTCTTTGTGATGAATAATTTGATTACTATTTTATACTAATTGACTTTTCATGAAAGAAGATGTAATGGTTAGCATGAGATAAAATAGGATCATATTGGCAGAACATATATTATCCCAAAGAGATTAAAAATATCCTATAAGGGTAACACACTTATGATAAGGTCATTAGATTGATCGAATTGCTTTTGTAATGGTATGTCAATATGGAGAGCACATTCACGATACTATAGTGGAAAGACTTCATGACTAAATGAGTTTATAATTATAGACGAAAAGTTAAAACTTAATTATAAATCATTTGAGCCCTAATCACATATGTCTAATTGATCCCTCCGCTAACTCTTTGAAATCATAATGAATTGCGTGTTGAATCAAATGAATAGAAATGGATGGAAATGGTAAAGTTAGAGAAAAGAGAAACATTTAGAAATGAAAGTGGTTTTCTCTAAATAGAAATGGCCTGAAAATTTAATTTATGATTTTTGAATTATTATTTAATTGATTAAACAATTAAAGTTCGAAAATGGAAATAAATTAATTGATCAAGTGAATCCGTTGAATGTAGAAATATTAAATATATTTTCTTATAAATTCTTTTATTGTAAAGTCGTCATGATTTGAAGGAATCAGAATTGAGTTTAGAAAAATATTTAATTGGGAAATTAATTTAAGATGTTTATTTTGGGAAATAAAAAAAACAAGTATCAAGTTGGATTCAATTATAAAGTATTGAGTTAAGAGATTAGGAAGTACTTATAATTGGACTCGTTAAGGGAGAGACCCAAAAACCCCTCATGTTAATGCTAGGGATGACAAACCCTAGTACAATTAACTAGGGTTGCCCCCTAATCCTAGTTAGACTAGGAGTTTGTTTTTCTATTAAAATAAACTTCTACAATTCAATAAGGGTTTCACCTCTTCTCCCTACAAATAGTTGGGTAGGGCTAAATACACAACTTTGAGAAAATAGTGAGAATTTATTTTCTAAGTATAAATTCTATTTTTAGGAATAAAAATTCTACTGGTTTCTATTAAAAAGAGATTCACTTTCCCACTGAAAGTAAAGTAAATAATTTCTAGTTGTGTTTGATTTGAATTCGTTTGAGCCCACATTCGAAGCAATTCGTGGTATGATAACAGCGGAGAAGGCCATTCAGTTGAAAGCCGAGAACAACAAGGATTCGTCTAGCCGAAAACATAAGTGCAATTTTGGTAAAAGGTTTATTGCTATAAGTATCACAAACCAACTCGGTTTTCAAAATTTTAATTTTTTGTTGTGCTGGAAAATTGTTTTTGGACTGAATTTTTTCCAAAACTTACATGTTTTGTATTTTCATTTAGACCAAAAATATTGTAATACCTTCTTTAGATATTGTTTCTAAGTTAAACAAAGCTTGGCTCTTTTTCTAACTCCATGCCCAAAATTTTATTAGTCTCACTTAGATCCTTCATCTCAAACTCTTGATTCATCTGAGCCTTCAATCCATCTATTTCTCTTTGATTTTTTGAAGAGATCAACAAATCATCAACATATAATAGAAGATAAATGAAATATCCAATTCGTATCTTTTGCAAATACATACAATGGTCATATTTACTCCTAATATACTTTTGCCTTCTTATAAAGCTATTCAATTGCATGTACCACTGTCACGAGGATTGCTTCAACCCATAGAATGGTTTGTTTAGCTTAAAATATCAATTTTCTCCACCAACAACCTTATATCATTTTGGTTGAGTTATGCACATTTCCTCTTCTAAATCATCATGCAAAAAAGCCATCTTCACATCAAGTTAAGCTAGCTCTTGTTGGGATCTAGCACCCTTAGTGTAGTATTTTTATACAAGTATACTTGTATTTTTTGAACAAATTGATTTAATAAAATTATCCATTAATTACATTAGTACCCTTTGTAAATTGTCCTCAATTTTTTCACACGCAAAACAAAATGGAAGCAAATATTGGATTACTGGTTATCTAAAATTTAACTATTACTAAGTAGTATTATGTAGTTGGATCGTAATACGAAAAGAAAACTTGTATTAGTAAATGAGCCTAAATATGCCTTTAATCTAATAAAAAAATGAGCAAACCGATTGAAAGACAATTATGTTGTCTATTAAGTCCAACTGGGGAGATGTTTTGCCTTGAGCAACGAAATGAATGACTCCTAGAAGATATAGGGATACATGTGACTGACTTGATTGATATTACATCATATAGGACCCAAGTAGAACAGATCTTAGATTTATTTTATAGATTTATTTACTTATGACGTTCATAGTGTGGCACACCTTAATTCTGAATAGATGATGGACTATGTATGCACGTGAATTGTATACTTTGATGTAAGTAAAAGTCTAAGTTTAAATAGATAACGAACTAAAAGTTAGTGCTTGATTATACGAATTCTACAGTATGTAGTAGTTGGAAAAAATTCGGTTGAAAACGGTTTTCCTGCACAGCGAAATATTAAAATTTTGAAAACTAACTCGGTTTGTGATATTTATAGCAATAAACCTTAACCAAAGTCATACTTGTGTTTTTGGCTTAGCGAACGTTTGTTGTTTCCTGCTTTTAACCAAACGATCTTCTCCACTGTTCTTGTACCATGAACCACTTCAAGTGTGGGCTCGAACTAATTGAATCGAAACACAGAACTAGAAAAAGTTTTCTCTCTTTTATTTGGGGTGGAAATTAAAATTCTATATTCTTTAATAGAAATCGATAGAATTGTTATTCTGGAAATATATATTTAATATTTGAGAATAAATTCTCTTGATTTTTCGACAGAGTAATAATTTCTCAAAGTTGTGTGTTATGCCTTACCGGTGTCATCTATTTATAAGAGGAGAAGGTAGAACCCTTTTTGAGTTGTAGTGGTTTATTTCAAATAGAAAAACAACTTCCTACTTAGAGTAGGAGTGGGGTGTAAGGCACACCCTAATATTCCTACTTGGGTTGCCCTCTCTTTATATTATATAAGGGGTTTTGGGTCTCTCTCACATCGGGTCCAATTACGAGTACTTCCTGAACCTTTTGACCTAGTACTTTGTAATGTGATCCAACCCGATTTGACTTTTCTATTTCCGAAAATAAACTTTAATATTCTATATTAAATAATTTTGTCATCCTTATTTTACCCCTGATAAAATTTTGAGAAAATATGTTTAATATTTCACAACTCAACATGTTCACTGTGATTGAATAATTTATTTTCATTTCTGGGCTTCAAAACAGCTCAAAAACATAAATTTATTCTTCCGATCATTTTTAAGTAATTTATATAGAATTGCAATTGAATCATTCCCATTTGCATTTCTAATTTGGAAACTTAAATTCATTTCCAAATTGTTCCATTTTTTTCCATTTTAGAAAAACCATAATCATTATTGAATGTTTCTCATTTCTCTTTTCCTATTCATTCTATAACATCCTGCTCGGTGAAGTCCTAATATTCGATTATTGTTTGTCGATGTGTGGTATTTAGAGTAAATTCTAAGTGGGTAAGGTGTTAGATTTGACTAAGTATATAAATTCTATGAATGCACCTAGGTGAAGTTTGTGTTTGGTGAGCTCGCTAGTTTGGCAAACTCTTCTGTGGAGTATGCGCCACCCCAACTATTAGACGATTATGTCAAGTCTTTAGTTTGAATTAATTATTTATTATTTATTATTTATTATTTATTATGATATTATTATTCTAGTTGAACAATTTAGTTAGACATATGAGAATTGGTTAGAAGAAAACTAAGTTACTGTAGTCGATAAGACTCACATTTATGATGAGAGAGAAAGTGCTTAGTCACATGAATCGAGGGAGCTTAGTGGGATAATATGACTTGTCCACTAAACCTAGCTTCTGTGTTTATCTGTATTAAGTTAGTATTGGCTTCTTGAGCAAGTTTTATGTTTTCTCTGGCACCCATATTTTCTTCTCAAATTTTCTCTACACATTTGCTCTCAGAAAATCTACGACTAAAGGCTTGCTTGAAGTTTGGGTTCTCTATACTCAACCAACTCTTTCGTTGTTTTAAAACTTGGTAAATATCGATGAACTTTAGGTTATATTCACAGTTATTTACGTGACCTTAGAGTTGCATACTTTAGGGTTAGTTTAGAGTGTAAGGAAGGAAACTTCCCGATTTTGGGTTTTCTGCAAATGTTTCCTACAAGCTTGTTTAGTTTTCTGGTATAGTGATATGATAAGTTTAACTATCTATGTTATAGCTCAAGACACTCCTGAAGGTTCTCAGGATAAGGAAAAGGTCCTATTGTTTAAATTTGTTGCATTTTCTGGTGAGTTTCTTCATACTTCCATCTGTGTGTGCAATGCCTTTATTCTAATTCCGTTAAAGCCATAACAACTTTACCATAATAGAATCTATGAAGAAATATATTTAGTTTCCTTATTCAATAGATTCATAGTGACTAATTAATTTAACTTCATCGTCAAACTTCAATTATTCAATTTTAATTAATTAAATAATAATTTGAATAAATTTAAATTAATTCTCAAGTTATTTCTATACTTAGCGAGAAAACGCATTCACTACAAACAGTGATACATGCTATCTATTTCTCTTCATTGTTTCCATTCATTTCTATCCGTTTGGTTCTACATGCATTTCATTTTTGGTTTCAACAAGCTAGCGGAGGGATTAGTTGGAAATATGTAATTAGGGTTTAAATAATTTATAATTAAGTTTTGGTTTTTCACCTATTAATTATAAACTTATTTAATCACGAAGTTATTCCACTAAAGTATTGTGACTCAGCTCTATCTTATTATATACCATTATGAAAGCTACTTAATAAGTGCTCATCTAATGACCTTTCCATAATTGTGTTACCCTCATAGGATATCCTTGATCTCTTTTGGGATAATTTTGTTCTCCCAATATGATCCTATTTTATCTCACGATAATCATTACATCTTCCCTCATGAAAAGGCAATCACTATAAAATAATAATCAAGTCATTTATCACAAAGACAAATGACCTATAACCACGTTTATGGTTCATATATCATGTAATATTGATGAGAAGATACCATTTACCCTTCAGTTAAGCTATGAACTCCATTATTGTGGAATGATGCTACATATTGTATAAGTTGTATACCCAACGTACCAACTTTTGGCTACTTATCTATTTGAACTCAGGCTTTCACTTACATTAAAATATACGAGTCACACATACATAGTCCATCATCCACTCAAGATTAAGGTATGTCATATTATGAATGCCACAAGTCAATAAAATTCAAGACTTAACATTTTTTTCCATACTTAACATCACAATGTAACTTAACACCTCTTATTTAACAACCATTTTCCTTTTTTTCCCATACTTCCTATATACTTAACTTCCTTTACTTTCTATATCCTTTCTATATTTTTGCTACCATCTTCCTTTTTTGGCGGGTACAATACTAAGGCTACCATATTTTATTCTTCAGAACCATTTCCCCCTTTCTTTAGCATACTATACTTAGCATCTCTTTACTTTCTATATCCTTTCTTAAATCTTACCTTATTATCAAACTTAATATCTTTTTCCATACTTACTAATATTACCATTTTCTTTGGGCATGGTAGACTACACCCAATACTTAACTCAGAATTCGCCCATATCTTCCTTACTTTAGTGCACTATCTATACATACTTTCAATAAATAGCTTTGCCTCACCACGTACTCTGGCACACACTAGTCTACTCCCTTGTAACTATTCGGGGTTTGCCTAAAAGTGTTGTCTTTAAATGATTGTTACGAGAGTCATTCTTTAGGTTACGCCACGAAGGTGTTCCTTTCCAAAGATAACCACAGAGGCTTTCCTTTCAGAGTCTCGCCACAAAGGTGTCCTTTGACAGAGATTGCCACAAAGACTTCCTTTTAACAAAGATCGCCACACAAGTTTCCTTTTAACAAAGATCGCCACACAAGTTTCCTTTTAATAGAGATCACCATAAAGGCTTCCTTTTAATAGAGATAGCCAAAAAGGCTTCTTTTTAACAGAGATAGCCACAAATGCACTTCTTTAGGTTGCGCCATAAAGGCGTCTCCTTACAAAGTACCACAAAGGTATACCTTATCATAGATTTGCTAAAAGGGCATTTCTTTAACATAAACAGCCACAAAGGCTCACTTTTACGAAAATTGGTGTTTTTGACAATAGTGATTTGCCTAAACTCACCATCGTGAGGTTTACCCCTCACTGTTTGATACTCACCCAACTGTCCTTTAAATATTTTCTATATGATGCCATAGCCCAGTCATGGTCTTACACTATATGGCCTTTAGAGATTCATTGACTTTTTTATTCAAAGATTCGTGTTTTTCGTCTTTATGAACCCTTTTAGACGACTTTAGAGCCAAACACAGACACTTCATACAGACTCATTCACATTTGACTTACTCATGACAAAATCTTTCACAATAGACTTGTTCATATTCATATTCTATATGAATTATTAATGCAAGTTCATCATACATACATTTCTCATAGAATCATCACATTATGCATTCTTAGCTTATTTTTACAGAAGGTTCTAACATGCATAATACATTTGCAAGAGTCAGCTTAGAGACTCACTTTATAACCTCAAAAGAAACTTAAACTTCAGATTTAGCCCTTTTTTCTTGAAATCAACCGCTTGAGCTCCAGATCCTTTAATTAGCAAGATGATATGGCTTCCTCACCTCAAAAAATAGAGACTTTGTTAAAATCTATTTGGGTAACATTTATCATCACTTTAAACCCCAAACGTAACATTAAGCCTTATTTTTTCAAGTATACTTACAGATCCATGTTCTCTTAACAAGCAAAACCTTAGAGCCTACCTTAATGGGAGGAAAATCACTAGTAGAAATAAGGGTTTTAGACTCATTTGTTGGGAGGTAGCTTTCATCTACTCAGGGCCATCATCCTTAAGAATGAAGATAACCCCCTTAACTTAACTTGGGTGTCATTTTAACTTAACACTAGTCTTCACAGAAAATTGGTGAACGTCACGACAAGATTGAATGGCTTACCAAAATCTGTCACATCTAAGAAACTTACTTGATACTCATTTACCTTTAACTCTTCTGGTTCACATTTGGTTAGTTCCTAACTAGCTTTCCTTACAAATCAACTGGTATAGGACCACATTGGTCACTGTAGGTATTATGCCTTCTAGCATGGCCCTATACCTCATAACCATCCTTTTTGTAACCATCACTTTCGTTTCACTTATCATTCTAACCTGACTAGGAATCCTTGTCTACTTATTTCCATCTCAGAGTCCGCCCATTCTATACGCCAAAAATGCATTTGGGCAACTACTATACTTAGTTAAATATTCATCCCTATGATTCTTTAATTTTCCTATTATAGAGGGTCGTATAAACAGAACATTCTTGGTTCACCTACTCTATACGCCAAGATGGGCTTTTTTGGGTGAACACTTTTTCGCCTTTTGTTTTTCTATATAACTATACGCCTAATTCAAAGACTTATACACTCCTACCATTATTCTTTGAATTATCTTACTTAACTTAGCCATAAGTTTCATTCCTCCAAAATATGCCAAACTAAGGCGTCATAGACGTGCTCAGAAAGTAACTTATACTTAATCCAATTTCACAAAAATCACAACCTTTATACAACCATTTTAACCATTTCAAACATTAGATCAAATATCCCTAGGAACATGCCATTGACATAATGAAAAAGGCTATACAAACTTAGGTTGAGTCAATTGTTGCTATTTGGATACTAACTTCAGTTTCTCGGGGCTTTGAGAATACTTGTACCTACGCACGAAGTAAACAAACTATACATTAATTAATAAGGCTCAGTGGTACTTTCATGATCCAAGATAATATAACATAAACATGGTTAATAAGCTTCAAAACAAATACGTGCATACATATATGTACTCGTTATCCAACTAAGTAATGTTTTAAAATGTCAGCCATTCTCATCATCTTTCAAAATGCTAGCATACTTATAACCATGCTAGAGCAACTTAATATACATGGCCAACTCCATTTAATTGTCAATTACCAATCCTTAAACTATATATATACCAATTCAATATTTTTCACACTCGGATCTCTGATTAATCTCTAATTTAGAGGAATTTTGGGGACTCAATTGAAGTCTTGGAAGGTTGATGAACTTGGAATTCTGGGAAAATTTGTGACCGACGAGGAAATAATTAGATTTCAACTCTTGATTAGTTAGATTGGAATCATCTAGTTCTATAGTGGAAGACAAAATGGTTAAGGATGGATGGTAGAGATGGTTGATAAAGATCGTGCAATAGGTGTATATATAGGTATGTGTGGAGACATAATTTTCTTAATTATGTTTACAAATTTATCTCTCCATAACATCATCTTCTTCAGTCGTTCTAAAGAAGAAGAGGATATTTTTGAAGGAAGCTCTGCATGTCCAACATTCGTGTGAATCGAAGTCTGGTAGTAGAGAAATTGAGGAATTAGTAAGCTTCCTTACATCTCTGTACTTGTGGATTGAATAAAGAAGTAGAGTAAGAACTCTTAAAAGATTCTAAATAATTATGGATTCTAGGCTTTTAAGGGTTGAACACCTTTAGTTTAACCGATAAATGATTTTCATGCTTAGCTGACAGGACGGAAAAGGCTCTGACGTTTGGACAAGCTAAGCTGTCAAGGATAAGGAAGCAAGGTGAGTTTCTGTACTCTAATTTTTGGGTGACCTATGGTGTTGTGCTTCTAGTCAAAAATACCTCATGTTCTATTACGTATTGTGATTGTGAATGAAAAGTGTTGAATGGGTGTGATATTAGTGCACAAACTAGTAGTAGCATGTGAATGTTGTAAGAACGATTATTGTTTGTCTATGGATACTTCTCAATGTTTAAATATTTGGTGTACTGTTTATGGGTGTATAGTGTCATAGTATGTGGGAAATGCATGAAATGTATGATTATAATGGCAGAGTACGAAGGAGAAATTATTGATGGGTTAGATGAAGTTAGGATTTGGGAAATGGTGTTTCTGTATACCGCCATTCGGAATTGTTGAATGCAAATTGTGATGTGCGTAGCTCTGGGCCTCGTGGAGGGGACACTACGATTTTCAAGCATTAAGATTGAAAGTGGCGAGATGGAGGAATGGGAAGATAGATAGGGAAATGGAAGTTCTATTAGATTTCACAATCCGGTGTTATAAGGTGCAAACTATGATGTGCGAAGCTGTGGGCCTTCCTGAGGGGACACTGCAGTGTTTGAGCATCAAGGTTAAATATGAAACAGAAGGATATCTACCAGCTCGTTAAAGAGACACCATGACGATGATTATTAGGTTCCATAGAGCAACAACGTGATGATAGTTAGCAGGATCTATGGAGCGACATCGCGATGGCGGTAATGTCCTTCGGGGCGGCACCTCAGAGAGGTTTAAGGTGTAATTCCATGGCGCAACTATGGCAACCAATGGAGTTTGCCAAGACATTAAAGATAGGGAATAGTGTGTAAGACCTTGGCTCGGTCATGCCAGCATAGAGAGTCCGAGGGATAGTAAACATGGGGAAATCCGCCAGGATATTAAACATTGGGTTACATGTGTGAAGTCCACATATCAGTATACCAGGAAACTCGCCAATGTATAAAGTAAAGTTTTCAGTATGAATGGTGCGATAAATCACCAGACTGAATGAGCTTGGTACGTTTGGGGAACAAAGACTAGCGGGATAATGAGAGAATTCGCCGTAGTCGAAAATGAGTGGAGCCAAAGAAACGTTCCAACCCAATTAAGGTGGAATGAGGGAGAGACTCCTTGGATAAGGAGATAAACGTAATTTACATCAATAAGAGTTCATTAAGGAAGCCGTGGAACCCACATTATTTAAGTAGATACGGAATAGGCTATAATGGGATGCAATCTTAAATTCTAAGTCAACGGAGACATAATCGAAAGACTAGGTAAACCGACCAGAGTCTTCATGGGAGGAGATGTAATCTCAAGGCAGAATGATCTATAACATTCGCTAGAGAATCATGAAAAGTGGAAGTCCACCAGGACTATGAAGCATGGTAAAGATTTTTTTTATCTACCAAGGGTAGAATGTAACAACCCGATTTTGGGCCTAGTCGGAACAGTGGTTTTGGGACCACAAATTCAATGAGGAAAAAATTTATTTTATTATATTTTTATGGTCTATAATTTCATGGAATGATTTTGTGAAAATTTTGTTCGAAAATTTCGACGTTTGGGCACTCAATTTAGTAAAAAGGATTAAATTGTAAAAAATGCAAAAGTTGAGTTATACATGTTAGAAGTGTCCAATTGTTATGAAATTTTAAATTGGAGGTCCTTATATGGTAATTAGACCATTGGTTAAGTTGGTGGACAAAAATGAACATGGTTAGGCATGTTTCCAAAGTTTTTCATTAAGGGCATTTTGGTCATTTAGTTATTAAAATGAATTAAAAACAAAATTAAAAGCCATTTTTTGTCCATCTTCAAGCTATGGCCGAATTTTGCATGAAGAAACCATGACTAGGGTTTTTCAAGCTTCCAAGCTCGATTGTAAGTATGTTGTAGCCCTGTTTTTAATGATTTTTATGTTTTTTGAAATCCTCGTAACAAGATCTAGTTATTTCTACCATAATTTTGAACAGGGTTTGTGTTTAAAAATTTACTCATGAATGATATGCATGTATTTTGATGTTTTATGGAAGAATATGAATGTTTGGAGTATGATGAATGTCTTTTACTAAGTGATTTTCGATGAAAATGCCTAAAAGAATTAATTTGTAAAAGTTATAAAATATGTCACTAGTGTGTGAATAAGTGAGTCCTGTGAAAATGGTTCGGCTAGGCCTAAAATGCAAGGAATTTGAATAAAAATTATTTTACGAGCCTAGGGGCAAAAATATAATTTTTCTAAAGTGTGATTTTTGGACTAGATTGAATAATGTGAGTGTTTATAAGTTTAATGTGTGATTATAAATCAAGAAAGACGAGAAATTAACTTTGATCAGTGAAAAAGAAAAGTGAGAAAAAGTGAAAAATTTCCCGGTTGAACCTCCAGAATAGAAAAGATACGAATGAAGTGACAGTAATGATCACATGTGTGGCAGGGGCTGTGTGCAGGCCACTATGTGAAAGTGATAGTAAAGGTCACGTGTGTAGTTCTATGTGCAGGCTACTATGTGTACTGAGTATCATTGATTATAAAGGTGGTTGCTATGTGCTGATTCCACCGGGTACCATTGATTATAAAGGTGGTTGCTATGTGCTGATTCCACCGGGTACCATTGATTATAAATGTGGTTGCTATGGGTTGGCTCCACCGGAAATTATTGAAAATAAAGGTGGTTGCTATATGCTAATTCCACTTAATATGGTTGATTATAAGGGTGGTGATATGTGCTGATCCACTATATAACGATTATTATTCCGAAGTGATCATCAGGAAATTGGCTAAGTGAATATACATGTGATCACATAACGATTAAGTGTAATCGAATAAGACCATGTGATGAACAATGTTCTCGATATTTAATCGACCCTTTGGTACAATGAAATGAAGTAATGAAATTATGAAAGAGTAAATTTAACAACAAAACAATTTAGGGCAGCAACAGTTGTGTGAATTTGAAAAATCACTAAAAATAATGAAAATTGAATTAGAAGCTGAATGAGATGTGAAATTAAAGATGAATAAGTCTATTTTCACATAAAGGAAACAGAGAAAGCAAAAGAGTTATATATTTTGAGATATATGAATTTTAGTGAGATAGGGTCAGAATGATTTCGGAATCCCTTGTTCTAACTTTGGAAAATTGTTAAAACTTTTACAAAAATAATTATGGTATGAAATTTATAGTTTTAGAATCTTTAATAAGTCTATTTTCAAAAGAAACAAACTATAACATTATTTGAATTCTTTAAAATGAGATATTTAATTTTTAGTGAAGAGGAGTCAGAACTGTCAAACAGTGAAATAGGGGAAACTTTAAAGAATTAACTGTACTTATTGGCTAAGCTAAAAATTCTGAAAATTTTATGGTAAGAAGATATGTGAGTCTAGTTTTTGGGAAAATTAGCTAATCTTAATTTAGATCTCTTTAGCTCAATATATAAATAAATCATTGACTCTGACTCAGACAGTCAGCTTGAATTTACATATGGGAAAATAGTTAAAGTATGTATAATGTTGTTTAAGTGGGTAATTGGTAATACGCTCGATTATAACTGATAAACGATGAAATAGAAATGACTCATATATTGTGCATTATTGGTCATGGTTTAAGCTCGTGTGGGAAAATCAAGTTTCATAGTATGTGTGTATGGTATATTTGGTATATGATTTGGAATGAAGTAATGTCATGAATGGGTATTGAGTTAACACATGTTAGTAAGTTTGATACATGAATAAATATTGTGCTCATCCATGCTTATAATGCTTATGTTATATGTTTATTTGGTTGGCATATTTGGTATACATGCTTAGGATTTGGCCAAGTTGTGGCGGGATTATGCCACGTTAAATCTATAAGTTATGCATCGAAATAGTAAGTGCCTAAATGGAAATATGCTTGTGATCATGAAAGGGGATGTAAGGTTTAAATTATGTAATCTCTAGTGAAATGGTTTATCATGTGGTTAGTTCCAAAAAGAATTATGTTCAATGCACTAGCTTGCAACTATGGTTGAATGATATGTTTATGTCTTGTGTGATAAGCACAGGAAACGGGTGTGGAAAGGTAATGAAATAATAAGTTCATACTTGAAGTGTAAAATGACGAAAAAAGAGGATGATGAGTTGAATTGATGTTGTTATTTAAGCTAAAATGATATTTTCATTGCAAAATTGAGAATTTCATAAATGTGTTAATGAATGGTATAATTGATAAACATTGAGTTAAATGGTAAATACGTATTAGTATTGATCTTAATGATATTGAATTGTAAGTGAATTAAAAGGAAATTTCTAGTGATATGATTTGAATTGTAAGCATGAGAAATTATGAAATGAATGAAAAGGAAATGATGCATTGAATTGCATGAGTATGTATCGGGTCTAGTAGGCCCTATTTATTATGAATATAATATTTTGAGGATATATAGTGAAGAATTATAAAAGTATGTTAATAATTTGAAAATTTTAATTTAGATGAAATTTTATAACTCGGTTCAATATGTTTACAAGTGTATGTGTTCTGGTAATGCCTCGTACCCTATTCCGGTGTCAAATACGGGTAAGGGGTGTTACATAAAAACCTTCACGAAATACCTGAGTAGAAAATAGTATGTCGAGAAACTCAGGTCTATTGGAGTATCTTAAAGGAACTGGCTAAAAGAGTGGGTGTTATGGGGTTGCATTGTGGGTTCTAGTTCCCCAAGGAAAATAAGGTAATAGGAAGAGATCACATTTTGTTAAGAACCCGTAGTTACAAAAAATAATTGGGTAATCGCTAAGCGTCACAAGTCAAGAGTAATGAATACGAGTATTAAGGATGTGGAACAACGATGAATGGGTGAGACCAAATGAGAAAACATGGATATGACCAGGCCATGGTTTATGCCCGCAATAATCTACACAGAGTGTATAAGGCATTGGCCTTGCCAACCAATTTTCAAAAATGCTTCTATGGAATTCAAGGAGTCAAATTCTAAGCCAGAAATATCAACTTCTTAAAATTTATGTAGTCTTATATGAATTGTATGTACAAAACTCACTAAGTTCTTCCGAACTTATAAAATTATTGCTTGAATACAGGTTAGATAAAGAATCAGAAATCAAGAGGGATCAAGCCAGATTCCGTTGGAGTTAAGTGGTGCGCAGTAGCTATTCATGAATATATAGGGGCACCCACAGGGGCCACGCCTCAAGGCTGAAGTTGACTAAGTCTATACGGGGTTGAGTTGGAAATTATAAATAACTAATAGATCATTAAAAGTGTTAGGTTGTATGAAATTGGAACTAATATGATGAGTATATAGATTTTAGGATTAATTTAAAGGTATAAGTTTGTATTAAGATAATAGTAGATATGTGTTAAATTATTCAGATTGTTGTGGCATCCAATACCTAGACTTAGCGGTTGGGTCGAGTAAAAGGGTGTTACAATATCATTCATGAATCAAACACACCTTATTCATCTTTATTAACATGCCATATAATGTCATATTTAATTAACATCATTTACCTGTTTAACTACTTTTCAATCCCTTTTCTAGAGTCGTTTGACTCATTCACATTTGTTTCGGCCCCTAGGATTCATTTTAAATTGATTTGCAGAATAGATTACTTGATTTATCTATCACAATTCACATATGTACACAATCCATCTTATATCATCATGTCATTTTAGTTATATGCCATTTACAAAGTTTACCAATTATAAATCCCTATTAACATGACTCGGACTCAAACAGATACATAGTTCATCCGACCAACACACCAAACTAGCACCTAGGTGCATCATCAGATAAACTAAAGTAGGGCTGGCACGTAAAGTGCATAATGGCGCTTAAAGTGCATCACTACTGTGCAAAGTGCATACTAGCACACTAAGTGCATCCTGACACATGAAGTGCATCGTGGCACACAAAACGTATCCTGGCACACAAAGTGCATACTAGCGTACGAAGTGCATCCTAACACACGAAGTGCATTCTGGCGTATAAGTGCATAATTCCATACACAATTCAATCCTATGGCATGCCAACTATATCCGACTCAGCTCAACTAGTTAATAGGGTACCAATATTCAAATAAATTATACATATAATACATATGCCATTTCCTTTCATATTCATAATCATAAGACAATTCATCATCAATGCTCATGCATTTCATGTCACACAATATGTTTCTATCCTTTTTCATATCACCTATCACAATTCAAGCAATTTAAATCATTTTTCTAGTTTATTCACTTTAGTCTCTTATTTTGATATTCCTTATCATACTTAATCAAAACCATTCAAACTATCACCATGTACTCACTTTGGCATTCAATAATATAATTTACACATATAGGGGAGCAATTAATCTATCTTGAATACTAAAAGTACAAATTGTGGTCTCGCGTCACTCGTTGATAACTCTAGCCTTTTCTTTCCCTCTTGAAGGTTTCGCATTGATGTTAGCTACAAATAGTCATGAAACATGTAACATTATCAATTTCCATCGAAATCCAAATCAAATACAAATTCAAACTTATATTACAATTTATTCAATTTAGTCCTTAAACCTAGGATAAGTAAAACTTTCGATCTAAAGCTTCGGATCAAAATTTTATCTCAAATTTACTCATTAGAGATCTTCTATTTCTTATTCCTACCACAATTTCATAATAGTTTTTCATTTTTTTCAATTGTTCCCTAATGTAAACAAGCTAACAGTCAAGTTTGTTAAACTTTACAATTTAGTTCTTTTCATAATCTAAACTTAATTTTTATTAATTTCACATATAATTTATCAATTCTCAACAATGAAATCTTACCAAAATTTCACCAATTTATCAAATTGATCCATGGGTTAGCTTAATCAAGTTCTCATGATAACAAAAAAAATCTATAAAAATCAAAGAAAAATGGCTATGGGCTTACTTGCAAAGTTCACCGAATGCTTAAACTAGGTTTTGAAGCTTTCTTTAATGGTTTCTAAGGTGGACGGCGGCCTTGGGAAGAACATGAAAACTTTTTGTCATCTTTTCCCACTAAATTTCCTTATATACGAAGCTTAATTTTAAGCTTAATTAATTAACTTAATCATGATTAATTAAACCTTAATCTTTAATTAACTTAAGCTAATGGTATTTAACATCACATCCCACTATCATCCATTTAGAATTATTCTATTAGCCATTTAAATCCTTGGGATAATTGCTATTTAAGTCTCAAAGACTTTTTCCTAATTAAAAATCTATAGCAATTAAACTTTTACAATTTAGTCATTGGGCCTTAATTAACCACATTTTCAGCTAAAATGCTTAACCAAATTTTAATTCATCAATATAATAGCCCCGTAAATATCTATTTTTACTATTTACAAACTCGAATTATGGATACGAGATCTTGAAACCATATTTTTTGATACTACTGGAAACTGGATATTTACATGATGAGCTCATTTATAGTGGTTCTTGGTTGATAATCGAACAGAAAAAAATATTTTATTCATGTAGTGACAATTCTGATTACTTTTGTTTAGGAATTTCTCCTCCAATGCTTCCTCCAATACATATGCAAAAGTTTTGTTCTTAAAGCTACACTTGCTTCTTGGAAAGACATGATCGAACCATACCACATACCAAGAGTTGGTGGTATCCCATTCTATCTCATCTGTATCTTCGAATTTTTCTTCTTCAATAGAAAAGTCTAAACCCTACTAAAATACATTGTTTAGTACCTCGCCTTACCACATTCAATAGAAAATGACCAATTCTGTCTAAAATCTCCACCAAAAACTTTGTACTTGGCATTATTATCCTCAACGGTACAGGTGATGACCTTCACGATAGCATCAATGTTATTTCAAAACCAACTAATAATATTCAATAGCAATCATTTGATATTAGAATAGAGAGTGTAATTCAAGAACAGTACACCAGGTAAGTTCCCAAGAAAGAGAGGTGGGTCATAATGCACTCTTAAATATCGAGTCTTTCATAGCCAAAACTTTTCCTAGATATGCACATTCACACAACTACACTTATATATAGTAACTGGACAAGTATGAATCATCTCCAATAGTTAAAATTTCTTTTTTGATGTGGAAGATCAAACAATGTTGCAACCACAAAGCATATAAAGAAAAATAACACTTATTTATTGACATTTTGGTAACAATTGTTAGGGACACTAAGTAATATCCCACACAAATGTAGTTTCAATATTAAAAACCAAAATTGAATTAGGAACATGATAAGGGGCAAGCGAAAGAAGATCGTATTCAAATTATTCAACTTGAGAAAGAAAGATTCAGATCTAACCTGAAAAGAAGAAACCAAATAGATTTAGGAAAACAAGAAAAAAACAAAGAAAATAACTAACATAAGAAATTTAAGGATAAATAATAAATAAATAGAATAAAAAATGAAAGATGGATCAAATAAATCGATGAATATGACAAATAGATGGATAAGTGTCCAATTGAACCCTATGAGATATAAACCCCGAAAAAAATCATTTAATGGATCTAATCAACCCTCTAAGAAATAATCCTTGGAAAATTAAAGGATGAACAATGAATTCACATGACTCCTTGAAGAAAATCGAGAAGAAAATTGCTTCTGAAAATCACAAGAAAGCAATATTACACAAAGAAACTAATTGCTATAGTTGGAATTTTTATTAATGAACAAAAACAATTATGTCTCTAATGAATATTGATGGAGCCTTTATATAGGTTGGCTAAGTACATCCAAATAAAACTTTCAAGTATACTGAAACTCAAATTAATCGATACAAGTTTAAACTTAACTTTCTTGTTGACTAAGAAATATAAAACTCCAAAATAACTTAAAATACTTTAAAATATATCTAAAATTCAGATTAAATAAATAATAAATCAAATAAACATAAAGCCTAAAAATTGAACACAATATGATTTAAACTCGAATCAAAATCTCGAAACTCATAACTTTTGTAATAATCCGGTCAAAAAATTTTGCTCACGCAGTCTTCACTAAAACGGTCATAAATTAAGCTCCCAAACTCAAAATTGAGTCATTGAAAGTGCTTTTCGAATATAAGATATAGATATTCAAACTCTATAATGACATCTCAACCCAGAAATCTTTGGATACCATCCAAAGAGTTGTTGCAAGTTGGTTGATGCTCCAAACTTGAAAATTGGCACCTTCGGTGAAAGGAATTTAATAAATTTCAACCTATCCTTGCATCTATCATTCCCCCTTTCCTCAAAAATATTCTTCCTTGAATCTTGCCCTTGGTTGAATAAGAAAGAATCTTTATCATAGGTGGAATGGGTTAATTGAGCTCCTCTCAAAGGATTAACAAATTCCTAAAAGAATGAAACAAGTCAACTAGAAAAATTCATGATAAGGTTAGTGAAAACATAACCATTCCTCTCTTTTGGATAGGTTCTCTCTTTCTTTGTATTCTCTTTTTTAATCTGAATTGAACTCTCTAATTTTACCTCGTAAGAATTTTCACTCACCAAAGTTGGACAATCAAATTGACTTTTATCACTCAATATCTCTTTTCTCTTAGCCTTTTGGCATGAATCATCCTCACTTCCCATTAACCCCTTAAAAAATTTTGAACATTGAATTCATCAGAATGCAACACTTTAGACGGAAAATAAAGGTCTAACTCGTCCAAATTCATAGACTCTAAGAAACAATTCTCACCATCAACATTTTTCAGTTCACAAAGTTCACTATCACTATCATCATAATTCACACTATGTAACACCTCACCCGGTGAAGCCTTAGTGTTTGGATATTGTTTAGGGGAATAAGACAGATGAGATATGTAACAACCCATTTTTAGTGATGTCAGCAATAGTGGTTTTGGGACCACAATTTTGATGAGTAAATTATTATTTTATTATTTATTTGATGTTTACGGGAATATAGTAAGGTTGTATTTCGTTAAGAAATTTTAAAGTTTACTTAGTTAATTAAGTGGAAAGGATTAAATTGTAAAAAGTGTAAAAGTTGAGTTCATTAGTTAAAAGGGCTAAATGACTATGGAAACGAAACTAAATGGACTTAAATGGTAGATAAACCATTCAATGAGTTAGTAGAAATGTATGGATAGGTTTTATTGAGAAATTAATGGTTTTATTGAAAAATTAATAATGTATGGATAGGTTTTATTGAAAATTTAATGGTTTTAAAAGGTTAATTAAGTAAATTAATAATTAAGTTATCATATTAGTTAATTAAAAGATGAAAAAAACTATCATCTTTCTCATTTTTATCTTTTCTAACCTAAAACACCATTAAAGAAAGCTTGAATCATTCGGTTGGCTTTGTCCTAGTGCATGATCAAGATAAACCACGTTCGGACTTAGGTCGACGAAAATCTAAAGTTTCGGACTAGGTCGATTTAACTTCTACGCCCCTAACTATCGAGGTAAGTTCGTATGAACTGTATTCGATATAATGTTATTAGATTGAATGCTTATTGTGCATTTTTAATGTAAATCAATCAATATGCCAATGTTACAATGCTATGATGAATTGATGGATATCGAGTCCCTGTTGAACCTTAGGAATCCTTAAGATACAAATGACATGTCATTAGGGATTTTATGTTTCGGGTTCTAGTCTTGAATGTCCTATTAATGGCTAAGGTCTTGCATATATGTAGATACTTCACAGCTCGTGTGAGTAGTATCGTGTAGCTTACATTCCGACCGACAGATCATGTGAGTAGGCCCATTTCACAGCTCGTGTGAGCTATAATGCATTAGCACACTTCACGTGAGCTTTCCCAGGTATCTGATGTAATTCTAGATGGTTCAACGGGTATGAAAAGGAAATGAAATGATAAGTATTCAAATGGATTGAATCATGAACTTATGAAAAGGATTATGGACAAAAGAATGTGATTACATGTGTAAATCTACTTATTTTATGGATGAATTCATTTGAATCATGCATACTAACTTGTGAGTTTTATGATGTTGCATAGGCTCATACTAAGCTTATGGCATTGGTGTTGAGTTATGTTTAATCTATGAATGGCATATTGGTTATTCGAATAAGGGTCTTGAAATGATATCTTTATGTATGCATGGATGGTGGCATGAACCCTTGAATGTGTGTTTAAATGGGTTGAATGGTTATGCATGAAATGATTGAGATGGCTTGATTTTAGGTAATTTTAGGACCACATGGCCTGAGACATGAGCATATTACTCAGTCATGTGAGACACATAGCCTGACGACATGGTAGTGTGTCATTAGGGGATTTCCTAGGGTTCAAGTCAGTAAGTTACACGGCCTAACACACGGCTTGGCACACGGATGTGTGGGGCAACTCAGAGAGTTACACGACTTGGTACACAGGTGTGTGACACGGTCGTGTGACCCTACTTAGAGAGTTACATGGGTGAAGGTACGAGCTGGGACACAACCATGTGTCCCTTGTTCGAATGTTACACGGCCTGGGGTGATTCCACATGGCCGTGTAACCCATCTTTTCAAATTTTGTGACTTTTTCCTAAATTTTCCATTTTGTTTCAAATTATCCCTAAATCATTCTTAAGTTATTTTTAAGGCTACGAGGGCTCTATTTAGGGACAATATGCATGTGAATGAATAATTTACAATATTGTTAACATGTTAAATGATATGATGTTTAAAAGTTTCCAATTGTACGGTAATACTTTATAACCCTAATCTGGCGACGGAGATGGGTTAGGGGTGTTACAAGATAAGTTTTGAATATGTATAGTATTAGAATTAGACTAAGTATAAGAACCCTTTGAGCACACCTGTGACGCCTTGATGTTGGAGAATACTAGGTTAGCACATAGTGATCAAGAAGTGTGTCTGATAAGGACGGATTCACCCAAAAGCTTTGATGGCACATAGAGTGGGTGGACTCCGTTATGGATAAGGAAAATGATCTTTATGACGTGAGCTTACGTCAGCAGTGTACAGTATCCTATAAGGTTGGCTTTGAGCCAGTCAAGATGGAAGGAACAATAGTCAGAAACCAACCAAATGAGAATCGAGATAGTTAAGGACCAAAGGTAAGTACTCTATTAGTTTTCTTGGAAATTGTATGTAACAACACGTTTTTAGTAGTGTCAAAAATAGTGGTTTTAGAACCATGATTCCGATGAGAAAATAAATATTTATTATTTATTTAAAGTCTATGGGATTATATTAGGGTCGTATTGAAGTTTCTTTAAGAAAATTTGAAGTTTAAATGGTTAATTAATTAAAAGGGACTAAATTAAAAAGGTGCAAAAGTTGAATTCTATTTGTTAAAATGACTAAATGACTATAGAAAGGTAAGCTAGTGAACTTAGATGGTAATTATACCATATATGTTGATAGTGGATGTTTATGGATAGGTTTTAATGAAATTTTAATAGTTTTAAAAGGTTAATTTGGTAATTTAATAATTTAATTAAAGGCTAAACAAAGAAAAAGGAAAAATGTTTTCATATTTCTCATTTTTCCTATCTCAAAACTGAAAACACCATTGAAGGAGGGAAGAAAGTTTTGGTTTTGCATTTACTTCATGCTGGTATGTATTTGAGTCACTTTTTATTGATTTTTTATGTTTTTATTGAAACTGTTAAAAGCTGAGGGGCTTGCCATGAACGAATTTGATGTATTTGTGATGTTAATTGATAGATTATTAATGTTGGTTGTTAAACAAACTTGTTTTGTTAAGTGGTCTTTGATGAATTTAGGGTTTAGGGACTTATTTGTAAAAATAGTAAAATTTTATGGTAACATTATGAAATGATGATTTAATTGGGCTGGTATGGGTCCCTAAGAAACTTGGCTAGCATGTATGGAGGGTAAAAATAGTATTTTTACAAGTTTCCAGCTTAATGACCGATTTGTGAAAAAGTTTAAATAGGAGGGGTAAATTCATAATTTTATGATAATGTGAATTATGGATTGAATTGACTGTTTGATGTTAATTCAAGTTCATAATTGAATGTAATTATCTATTTAGATCAAGATAAACCACAACCAGACTTAAATTAGGAAAAAGCTAAAGCTTTGGAGTAGACTTCAACTCGGTTATTGCAACCATATTCGTCGAGGTAAGTTCGTATGAAATATAATCTTATTAATGGTAATTTAATTGGTTATTTGTTATATTATATTAGTATAAACGGAATTGGTTATATGAGTATATCAATGCTTTGCTTAAATGACGAATAAATGATCCCATTTGAACCTTAGGAATTCTTAGGATACAAGTGACATGTCATTAGGGATTTCATGGTTCGGGTGTTGGTCTTGAATGTCCTACCGATGGCTGAGGTCCTGCATTTGTTGTGAATTCTCCACAGCTCATGTGAGCACTATTGAAAAGGAAATGTTACGGTTATATGGAAAGGCACACTATGTGTGAGCATTCCCGAGTATCCAATGTAATTCTAGATGGTTCAACGGGTAAGCAAAGGTTGATGGCTAGGTATGTATACAATTGGATATTGATTTATGATCTTATGAAAAGGTTAGTGTGATAAATGATGTGTACACAAAAATCTACTTATGGTATAGTTGATTACATATGTATCATGTAAAAACTTACTCACTTTTGAGTTTGATGGTGCTTATATAGGATTTTACTAAGCATATGATCTTGGTAATGATGTTATGCTTATTTTATAACTTGTGCTTAAGAATGGTAAGTTATGTTTGAGTTTATACGAGCTTACTAAGCACTAGTTGCTTATGTAGTTACTTTCCTTTGTTTCATAGAATATCGAAAGCTCGATCGATTGGAAGCTTGTCGAAGATCTATCACACTATCCAGTAACTACTTCGGTAGTTTTTTAGTTAATTTGGTCAAGGTTATAAATGGCATGTATAGGACCTTTTTATAATTATAGTTCTTGAATGTGTTAATGAACAATTTGGTATGTGTATGTTTTTGGAGTTATGTCTTGTTGATGGGCTTTTAGAGCATTGACAAGTTTAAGTCTTTTGGCCACTGTTAGGTACTTGTAATATATGATCCTTTTTGGTATGTTTGTGATGATTTGTGAATGGTTTTAAGTGATGTCAATTGGTAGTTAAAGGAACTAGGTTTTGTGCTTGAAATGTGGCTATATTGCTTAGTTTTGGTTAATGATGTTTTGGTATAAATGTGGTGCTTTTGAATGGCATATTGGTTAATGAGATAGGTTGTTTGAATTGGTATGTTTAGATGTGTTTGAAAGATGTTTAGGTCTATTGAATGGATGCACAAATGGAGTGGATGATTGGATATGTTTTGGTCTTGAAATAACTTGTTTTTAGGGTCAAATTACAGAGCACACGGCCTGGGGCATGGGCTGTCACATGTTACACGGCCTGGCTATACAATCGTGTGACACTTGTTACTTTTGGTGTAAGTTTCACACGACCTAAGACACGACTATGTGTATCAAGTCAATAAGTTACACGGCCTAGCACATGGCTTGCGACACGGCCGTGTGTCGCAAGTCAGGGAGTTACATAGTCTAGTACACGACCTGTGACACGGTCGTGTGACATAACTCAGTGATTTACACGGTTTGCGATACGGGCTGGGACATAGCCATGTGTCCCTTTGTTCGATTGTTACACGGTCTGGGCTATGTCACATGGCCTAGACACACGACTGTGTGACCCCTGTTTTCAAAATTTCTAACTTTTTCCCAAACTTTTTTATTTGTTTTGAATTAGTCCCGAATTGTTTCTAAACTAATTTGAGGGCCACAAAAGCTTGATTTAAGGCCCAAATGCATTTGTATGCTAGGGTTGTAATGAGTTTTAAGTACTTATTGTTGAATGAAATTATTAATGTGTTTTGATATTAATTGTTTGAATTTGTATTGTAATGCTCTATAACCTTAATCCAACGACAGAGACAAATTATGGGTATTACATTTAGTGATATCAGAGCTACGGTTTAGTTTATTCTAAAACTGAACTTAGCTAGTAAAGAGTATAGAATACAAGACATTTATATAACCTATGATAGTATGATATCTCATGACCTAATTGAATCATGTTTTGCTTATAAATAAAAGATGTCATCCAACTGAGTCTATTTCGATGAGGTTGAAATAATGCACAAGCCTTCGTTGAAGGAGCAGCTAGTAGTGGGCCCGTAGATGAGGACCCGGGAAGCGAGGCGAAAGAAGCTTTCTTTCATATGATGTCCGAGTGGTTCTCTGAGTTCGTTAAAATGAACCCTATGGCTCAACGACCTTCACCCCCTCTCGTACCCTAACATGTCCCCTCTATTCCTCAAGGTTTGGAACAAGTACGTGTAAGCAAGCCTCCAGTTGATAAAATAAGTAAATATGGGGTAGAAGAATTTCGCGTAACCAATATTGGACTATGGCTATAAATTGCCTTAGAAAGGAATAAATCATTAGGAAAAAGAAGTTTAGTAAGGTATTAAGGAAACTTGGATAATAGGGTCATCACTAAGAAGGCATGACACACAAAGTGTGAATTAGTTAAAATACCAGCTACTCTCTAACGTAATGACTAAGGACAAAGGATGGATTAAGGCCTAAAGGTATGTTATGTAAATATGTGTATTCACTTACACACCTCTTTACAATTTTCAAGCATTTATCTGGTTAATTGGAAGGATTGGGACACGTGTCAAATATCCATAGGGACAAAGGCAAAATATCAAGGTAACCCGGGTAAGAAATCGGGAACCTTTCTCTCACTTCTTTAAGAAGTAATTGCAATTTATAAAAAGGGAAAAAACATAGAGAATTCCTCTCATCCTTCAAGATGAGTTGAAGATATAGATCTAGGCTCTAAGCTGCCCCTTGTTAAGGTAAGATCTACAACCTTACATACTAAGCTGTTAAAGGAGTAGCTCGGTTTAGCTGGGTAAAGTAAGTATGGTAAAGGCTTATTTCGAGATTTCTGATGTTCAAAGTGAAAGAAAATGAGTTAAGTGTACATATCTTGGTAAGTTCTCATGTTCTGTCAATTAGGGGTTGTCGATCTACTCGATAGAAGCCCGAATCTAGTGTTTAGAGTTGACAAAGATGCAAGTTAAGTGAATCCCTAAGCCAACTCTTGCAAATGTATTATGCATGTTAGAACCTTCTGTGAAAATAAGCTAAGAATACATGATGTAATGATTCTATGAGAAATGCATGTTTGATGAACTTGCATGAATGATTCGTATGGAATATGGATATAAACAAGTTTGTTGTGAAAGAATTTGTCATGAGTAAGTTAAATGTGAATGAGTTTGTCAAGTATGAGTCTGTATGAAGTGTCTATGTTTGTCTCCGAATTCATCTAAAGGGGTCCGTCAGGACTAAAAACACAAATCTTAGAAAGGAAAAGCCCATGGCACTCTAAAGACCATATAGTGTAAGACCATGGTTGGGCTATGGCATCATATGGAAAAGATTTAAAGGATGGTTGGGTGAGTACTAGACAATAAGGGGTAAACCTCACAATGGTGAGTTTAGGTGGATCCCCATCGTCAAAAACTCCAATTTTCGTCAAAGTGAACCTTTGTAGCTATTTCTGAAAGCATTTCTTTGTAGCTATTTTTGAAAAGATGCCTTTGTGGCTATCTCTTTTAAAAGGAAGCCTTAGTGGTTATCTCTGTTAAAATGAAGCCTTTGTGGCTATCCTTGTTAAAAGGAAGCCTTTGTGGCTATCTCTATTAAAAGGAAGCCTTGTGGCAATCTCTATTAAAAGGACACCTTTGTGGTGAGACTTTGAAAGGAAAGCCTCTGTGGCTATCTTTGGAAAGGAAAGCCTCCGTGGAGAAATCTGAAGAACAACTCTCGTGATGATCATCAGAAGACAACGCCTTTGGCCGAACCCCATATAGTTACAATAGAGAGTGCACTTAATTAAGGAAGATATGAACAAATTCTGAGTTAAGTATTGGGCATAGTCTACCCCGCCTGAAGAAAATGATAACACTAGTGAGTGTGGAAAAACATATTAAGTCTGATAATAAGGTCAAGAAATACCCTAAGGTTGTGCAAAGTAACATATGCAATGTAGAATGAATGAAAAAGGTATTCTAAGGTTTACCTCACTAAGTTCTTATGAACTTACAAAAGTTATTTCTGTTTTCAAGTCTGTAAAGGAATATGCATTGGGAGACGATGCTAGGGCTACGCCAAGGGAGCGGTGCATCAGGTTGTTATGAATACAGAGGAAGTCAAATGGTGTGTCCGAATCTATGCTGAAGTTCATTAAGTAGTATCCCAAAGTATATCCAATAGACTAAGACATAAAGTAGGAAGGTCTGAAATTTTATTGGGTCGAAATAATAACCATACATTGTATTTTTACAAGAAACTCTGTAGCTTTGCACATAACCAAAATGTAAATGTAACCATACAATGTACGCCAATAAGAGATTATGTTACACTCATAGAGAAAGGTTTACATTAATAAACAAGAAAGAAAAATTTTAAGTTACATTTGTAAAAAGAACGTAACACCCAAGATTTGGATTCGGATTTGGTGGATTGGGTCGGGTTGAGGGCGTTACATACTATTACTATCAACTTCTTTGACATCAACTTTGAAACAAGGTGCAATGCTAGATCTAGACTCACCAATAGGCACAAAATCTCATTTGTTGTCTTTACAAATGGTGTTCCTTGAAGTTTCTTGCTCATTCATATCATCGTCGCCAATGATAGCAGTAGAAGAAGACTCCTTAATAGGCTTTGTGTCATACTTACGTAACTCGACTTGTAAGGATTGTTTCTAATAAATAATAGAAGGTTTAACGACATTGGAAACAACATTTTTGTGTGAGTTCTTTTTACAAATATGGCACTATGTCTTGCCCAAGTTTTATTAGTCTCCTCTTCCATACTAAGTCTATGTACCATTATTAGAGGCTAAAATAAAAAAACACTCAAACAAGAAAGTTAGTCAAAGAAATTTAAACCTTACCATTATACACTCACAATAAAAATAAACAACTCTAAGAGGCAAAGAAAAGAAGTTAAGATTTTCTCGCTTGTAACTTTTAAAGCGTAATCAAACTTAATAATATTAAAAAAGATGTGGATCACTTCTAACAAAGTTGACCTAAGGCTCTAAGAAGCCAAAGAAAAACTTGACTCTAAAGGAAGTAAATTGCGTGGAGAAAGAAGAGGCAACTCTTTTTGTACCTATTAACACAAAAAGTGAAAATTTATTAGAATGCATGATAGAATAATAAAATCTAAAAACAAAAGAAAACCTAAGGCTAGAATCAAAGAAAATAAACTACCTAATAGAAAAAACCTGAAAGAATGGAAAACAACTTGAATTTTTTGTCCAATGTGTTCCTGATGTGCTAAAATCACGAAAATTAAATTATAACATTTTTATATGATAAATAAAAAGTTGATTTGGAAGTTTTTAACACAAAATTTCACCCGCAGAATATTATTCAAATTTTCTCACTTGTTCAAATCTTTTTTAGGTTGTTTAAGTAAAACTGGTGAAACAGTTAATTTAGCAAAATGAAACAACTCAAAAGCACCCAAGTTTGATACTAAATGATAAAGGAGAGAGGAAGAAGAATATCATACTCAAGTTGTTCGACTCGATAAAGAAAGATGCAAATTCGACATGAAAAGAATAAACCAAACTGATTTAGGAAAACAAGAAAAAAATAGCTAAAATAAGAAATTTTAGAATAAAAAATAAATATCAAAATAATAAATAAATAAATTATAGAATAAAAAGTGGAAGATGGATCAAATAAACTGATAGATATGACAGATAAATGGATAAGTGTCCAATTGAACTCTTTGAGATATAAACCCAACAAACTCAATTAATAACTTTAATCAACCCTACAAGAAATAATCCTTGGCAAATTGAAAGATGAAGAATGAATTCCCGCGAATCCTTTAAAAAAATTGAGAAGAAAACTACTCTTAAAAATCACAAGAAAGCAATCATACACAAAGAAACTAACTCTTAGAGTTGGAAATTATATTAATGAACAAAAACAATTGTGTCTCTAATGAACAATGAAGGGGGTTTTATATAAACTAGCTAAGTACATTCAAATGAAACTCTCAAGTATACTAAAACTCTAATTAATCTAAACAATTAGTTTTAAACTAAACTTTCTTATTGACTAAGAAATATAAAACTTATAAATAACTTAAAATACTTTTAAAAACTATAAAAAATTTGGAATAAATAAATAATAAAACTTAATAAATACTATATTGGGATCATATATAAAAAAATTAAGCCTAAAGATCAAACCAAATATGATTTAAACTCGAATTAAAAGCTCGAAACTAGTAATTATCGTAATAATCCCGTCTAGAAATTCTATTTGCACAGTCTTCACTAAAATGGTCATAACTTGAGCTTTCGAACTCGAAATCGAGTGATTCAAAGTGTATTTCGAAGATAAGATATAGATATTTGAACACTATGAAGACATATCAACCCAAAAATGTTTGAATCCTATCCAAAAAATTTTGCAAGTCAATTGATTTTTCAAACTTGAAAATTTGTAGCTTTGATGAATGGATTTAATAAATTTCATCCCATCCATGCATGTATCCATGCATGTATCAGAACACTAATACGAAATTGAAACTATCCAAATGTGGCAAATTAATCCAACAAATTACTATTGAAAAAACCAATAGATGCAAATAAAAAATAAAGAAAAAACATACCAAATTTATAAAGTTCAACACATTGCTTATGTCTTCAAATATCAACACCAAATGATAACTTTACTATCAACAAAAAATTTACAAACTAATGTAAACCTTATTTCAAATATTTCCTAATATATATTTAAAAGTAAATTAATAAGTGTGAGATGAAACTAACGGTCAAGGATTGCACTCAATTGAAGGCTTAAGATGTGACACCCCGCTTTGTTAAGCCTTGATATTTGAATATTGCAAAAATTTTGAAACAGGTCCTGAAAAGGTGAGATGTCAGATTCGACTAAGAGTTAAAGTTCATGAGTGTGCCACTGGGCGAAGTCTCTAAAGAGAATAGGTTGGCGTGGTTCTATCCGCCCAAGCGACGCTTTTGGTGGAAAAAGGTAAGGTGGATAGTTAGTTTAGGAGTAATGAGGGAGTTCTAAGAAAGGAACTTAGTGAGTTGTCAAGGAATTTTGAGTGTTAGGGATACCGCCGAAAGGCATTGCACGATAAGTTTGTTTAGCACGATCCTGGTTACGTCCTAACATGTAGTCATGACCAAGCTATGAAATGAAATCACGAATATTTATATGAATATATAGGTGGATTGTCATACACTTTTTCCTTACGGCTGTGAAGCACCCATACGGTAGCTTGATTAGGATTGTAACAAGTGTCAAGTTATCACACGGACAAGGGTTGCATAAATTTGGGTGACCAGGACTAAAAGGAGAGTTTTTTCTTCATTCTCCAATAAGTATTTTTCAGCTTGAGTTTAAAGAAAAACAAAACAGACCTTTTCTATCTCTTCAAAAAAATCCTACTATCTTCATGTTGAAAGAACGGAGAGAAAGTATTCCTTATACTAGAGTAGAAATCCTAAGCTTTATCGATGATTTCTTCATACCAAGGCAGTGGTCGTTGTAATCTTTGAGAAGAACTTAGAACTGGAGCTCAAGCTACTATTAAGGTTAACAGGTGAGTCTTTAAACTGACTCTTACGTGTATGTATTGTAGATACTTCTATGCCAAGTGACCAGAGCTTAAAACTTAAACCAACAAAACATGATAGTATGCCTCTGATAAGAAAAGAAGTATATGCATATATAATATGTCTGAAAGCATGATTGTGTCTGTCATGAACAAGTCACTGCATGAGGGGTCTATGCATGAAGTTTAAGGGGATGCGTTACATGTCTGGAAAGCACGAATGCATCTGTCATGAAGAAGTCTGAAAGGGATAAATCTGTCAAGTATGAGTCTGCATGGTGAGTCTGTGTCTGTTTTCGAAGTCGTTTAAACAGGTCCGTAGGGACTAAAAACACAAATCTCTAAAAGGAAAAGTACATGGAACTTTGAAGACCATATAGTGTAAAACCATGGTTGGGCTATGGCATCATATGGAAAAGATTTAAAGGACAGTTGGGTGAGTACCATACGATGAGGGGCAAACCTTATGACGGTGAGTTTAGACAAATCTCTATCGTCAAAAACACCAATTTCTGTAAAAGTGAGCCTTTGTGGCTGTTTCTATTAAAGAAATACCTTTGTGGCAAATCTCTAATAAGGAATACCTTTGTGGTAATCTGAAAGGAAATGATTTTGTGGCGCAACCTAAAGAAGTGCCTTTGTGACAATTTCCGTAAGAAAACATTTGTGGCGATCTCTATTAAAAGACGTCTTTAGGGCGAGACTCTGGAGGGAAATTTTTTGTAGTTATCTTTGGAAAGGAATGCCTTCATGGTGTAATCTCGTGATGACCATCTAAAGACAATGCCTATGGGTAGAATCTGAATGAATAGCGAACACAGTATCCTGAGAATTGGAAAATATAGATTAGCTCTGAAAGAAAAGTCAATATGAAAGGTTATGGCGAAGTCTATACAATCAATAGGGTCAAAGTTATGAACGAGAAACAAATGATGAAATCCTTGGATAAGGGCTCAGGTAAAAAGAGGGTTCTCTCACTAAGTTCTATCAAACTTACCCCTTTGTGTTTTATGTCTCAAGTAAAGGAGGTGCTAGGAGGGACGACGCTAGGGCTACGCCAAAGGAGTGGTGAAGTGGGCACTCATGCATACGAGTAGGGGTTGCACGGACATGTTCACGTCTGATAGAAAGGTTTCGAACAAGTCTCAGAAATTTGTTTGTAAGCCTTATAGATCGTTTCGGTCAATAAAAAAAGTTAGCAATATTATTTAGAGGTTGAATAAGTGGGACATTATAAGCCAATGTGATGTGTAATTATATTTGTAAGTTCTGTACACGTTGTTCGCCCAAATACAACTTTGATTGGCAGTATTACTAATAAGATGTATTTCTTTGAATATTTATGTGTTTTATGCATGTATAAGTTTGTAATAATAATGTAACACCTAGGATCTAGATCCGATGAATCGGGTCAAGTTGAGGGCATTACATAAGACCTTAATTTATAGTGGGTGAGAGGTGGCATACTTATGTCCCTCTCCATGCGGGATTAAAGAAGCCAAAGTTAACATGGTTGTAATGGCAAGATTTGATGTAAATTTTTCCTAAGTAGATTTTCTCAAGATTTAGTAGTTATCTAGTGGCCTTAGAATTAGGCGAACTCTAACCTAGGCAAACCCATTTTGCTTGGATAGTTGTCTTGGTGGTCTCCTTTTCGGCAAGACGAGTGAAAGGAATTTTAAAGTTTAGTTTGGACGGGTGATGCATTTACTTTTGGTAAGGTTAAAAATAACGATGGCGGTGATATGGGAATTGAAAATGATCATTAAGGACATTAGACTAAAAAATATATAAGGAAAATTTGAAATTTTCTAATATTATTAAACTATTAAATATATTATATTATAATTTCATTAATAAAATAATATTATGTATAACATTTTTTGTTTTTATTATTGATGCAATTATGTATGATTTATTTAATTAATTGTAAAAAATTAATTATTTTATTTTATAATAATTTTAAATTATTTATTGTGTCAAATTTAAACTTCACAGCTTTTAAAAGTTAAGACTATAGTTTTATCCAAAATGAATAAATAAATTAATAATCCTTACATATATTTCAGGAAAAATCTTTTATCTTTTAAAATAAATTTCCTAAAATCTATAAGTTTTAATTATATTCATATAATTGCTTATATAAAATTATTTTATTTTATTTTCAAATTTTAAAAAAATGGTAATCTAATTGTATAAAAAGGGGGGAAAGAGTGTTGCTTAAAAGAAAAGGCAAGGGAAAGAATGAAAATTGAATTGTTAAATGCAATTTTAAATCTCCACTAGCCCTTAAAGTAGCAATGGGAAAAATGAATTGCGGTATAATGAGATTTTTCCACCGTTGTTATCCAAATGATGGAGAGAGCTTGTAACACCTAGCTTTGGCGGGTCCTGAATTTGGAGTGTAAGCCAAAAGAAATTAAGTGCCACAGACTTATTCGCCAAATTGATGCTCTTGGCATATACATTGGGCAAATAGTTGGTGTTGGTGTGGTAGGTAAGAATTGTTATCTGAAGGTGTGTACATATGAAGAAGAATTTCGATAAAAGCATCGAGAGTTTTTGGAGATGGGTATGGCCAAAGGAACAGTACGTCAAGTTTGCTTAGTTACTGTGTTGATCAAGTTCTACCAACATGGTCAGGAGCGAATGAAGAAATGGACTAAAAATATATTAAAAGATAGATTCTTGCATATGCTTCTATACAATTGTAAACCCTTTATTGGGAAGATTAAAATGGATCGTGACACATGTGTGGTCCCCGTTTGAGAGCGTGAAATTTTATATATTGATAAGGGCTTGAGAAGGAAAAAGAAGGAGTTATCTTCTTCCTTCTATTATAACATACTAGGATTGATTTGCCTTGGATCTGAGGATTGATCTTCCTTGTTAAGCTGAAACTAAGGATCAGAGTTCTAAAAGAATGTTATTTCACATCCTGGGTAAGTACTATGGTTTTTGCATGTTAACTTTTGTAATGATAAGTTATTAAGAGGGTGAACAGGAAAATGGTAAAATAAAGCTTTGCATGAGGGTTTTCTGGGTATGAGATGATGATAAAGATAATATGAATAAGTTTTAATGGTATTCTTATGCCTTGCAAGCAGTGGATTGCTAAGGTTTTTGGATGGATGTTGAGATCCAGAAATTAAGTTGTTGTTCGTGAGTGTCAGGTGAGTCTCAAAGCCGACCCTTGCATGCATAGTATTATTCGAGATATTTTGGTAGAGAGTAGTCACACACTACGATTCTAAAGTTAGGAAAGTATGATAGGAAGTTGATGTTGTGGTATGGGCAATAAACGAGTCTTGCATGGTCAGTCTGTGTGGTATCTGATAAGTTGGTATGTGATAAATGTTCTAATAATAAAATAAAGTTGCCTGAATGATTCTAGAATGTATAAGATTATCTAAAAGGAAATAAGTTAAGCCTTAAATGGGGTCAATGCTTGAAGGTCGGTTAAGTGAGTCTAAGTCTGTTCACCACAGTGAAGTCATCTAAAGGAGTCTGTCGGGACTTTAAACATGATTCTCTGAAAGGAAAAGTCTATGGCACCATATCGTGTAAGACCGTAGCTGGTGGGCTATGGCATCATATGGAAAGAATTAAAGGAAGGTTATTACCTAATGAGGTTCTCTACGTGACCCAAGATGATGAGGGGCAAACCTCACATAAAATGATTTTAGGCAAATCCCTATTGTGAACATGCCAGAGAAATGGAAGCCTTTATGGCAATTTATGAAATGGAAGCCTTTGTGTCTATCTATGAAAAGGGGAGCTTTTGTGGCTATCTATGGAAATGAAGCTTTTATGGTGATATATGAAAAGGGAAGCCTTTGTGGTGATTTGTGAAAAGGGAACCCTTTGTGGCAATCTATGAAATGGAAGCCTATATGGCGGATTACGAAATGAAAGCCCTCTTAACAATAATCTAAATGAAATGCCTCCGTGGCAAACTCTGAAGAAGATGCTAACGTGACGTGCTCTGAAGTAATGGTACTCATAACAAACTCGAAAAGGAAATGCTTGGCATGTAAGGATGAGACTTTTAGTGGCAGACTCTGTATCAAATGGTTTGGCACGGCCAACACAGTTCGCAAGTGCAAGTGGATATAATGAGCAAAAATGGGACTTTTGAGGAGGATTCGAATAGAATAATTGAAAGAGGTATCTACCATATGTATACGTGATCAATCATGAATTATCAAAGGAACGAAGACTTAGGGCATGTATGCAAGAATAATAGTGGTTGTCTATATGGACCTCTAGAAAGGAAATGGGCAAGGAATTGTGAAAGTTCATAAAGAGGAACGTGAATGATGTATTAAAGATGATAAGGGTAAGACATGATCTCCGAGTAGGTTATGACAACTATGGTATGAGGAATGGAACTCTAGAAATGTATTCGCCAAGAGATAAACTGAAAGATAAGCAATAAATATGGCTATCTGAAATTCCAGATGCAATGTGCAAACATGAACCAGGTAATTGGTGTTTATCTCACTACCTCAGTGTATATTGTTACAAGTAAGCTAGGATGGGTCTATGCAAGGAGGGGCGATGCTAGAACTATGCCAAGGGAGTGGGCGTACTGGGCTATTATGCATACAAAACAAGTTGGTAGCAAAAATGCAGTTAATAGTTTTGCACAAAAGTCTATGTTTTGGAATGTTGTAAATAAGTTGTGAGATTAGTCAGAATTTCCTTGTGACTAATTTATCCAGTACTACAATTATTATTATTTGATGTATAATCACCTATGTTTTAGTTCAGGCAGTATGTAAGTAAGTTGTATTCATTGAACTTTGTACAAGTAGATTGAGCCTACATTTGGATTAGAGTGGTAACACCCGAGATTCAAATCCAATTTATCAGATCGAATTTGAGGCGTTACAGAGTTGCGATTGCACGATTAACCATGCAAATCTCACTGAAACGTTAGGTTCGATAAAATCCAAAAATAGCCTTAGTGAGGTGAGCTGTATGCGGAGGACCTTTAGGAGAGGCGAGATTATTACTTGTTATGTATAATAATATTAATATAAAATATCTAATTTAAACAAATATCAATTCAATTAGTGAAATTTAAAAAGGTTAAAATGTGAAATAGAAAATATGTGATTATTCTTATATTTATTTTTTTAAAATTAAAAATCTAACTTTAAATTAAAAATACTTATCTTTAACCTTAAATTATTTTTAATATATAGTTTTGAACAATGGTTTTTTAAATCAGATCAATTGTCAAACTTTCAGGCCACCGGTTTATCGGTTCAACTGGTTCGATCGATCCAGTTAATTCGATTAAAAATTATTAAAAACTCAAAAATAAAAAAAATTAGATTAGGTTCAACCAATTTTTTAATCGATTCAACCGATTTTTGATCTAACCGATTTAAAGATATTTTTTAGACCATTTCCTGATCTGATCGCCCGATCCAATCTGTTTTAAACAAAATTGATTTATATTACTATACGATTTTAATTGGCAGTCTATCATGTAATTGATAAAAACACAAAAGAAAAGCTGTGGAGTTGAATCTAATTTATAAAAGTGGGTGAAGAGATTCGAGCCCTCTCAAAACTTTTAAGAAATTCTGTTTCTCACCTAACTCAAAACTTTTAAGTAATTGAAATTAATTATTTAACTAATTAAGGCCTAACCCCCCCCCCCCCACTACAAATACCCTCTTTTCTTTGCATCACTCTCCATTCTCCTGCCTACTTACCTTGTTTTCTTCCATCTTTGAAATACAACCCTAAATAATCTCAAGCCATGAATCCCACACTGGCCACGTTATCATCACCATCCCTCTCTTTTCTTCCCTTGAAACCACTTTCTTCCCCTTCATTCCTCACTTTTCCTTCGCCCAAACCCCTCAGGCTTAGGGTTTCTTCTGCAAATTTTGATGCCATTCCCGTTTCTAAACCTAACAACAATGGCCAATCCCTCTCTCAAAAGCTTCAATCATTTGCCAAAACCGCTGTTTTGGTCGGTGCCACAAGTTTGATGATCGGGAAATTCTCCAACTTCCCTGCCAAAGCCGATTCTCTACCAGCAATGACTGAACAAGAACCTGCAGTTCTCCAAGAAAACGAACAAGTGAAAACCCAAAGCCCAAAAGAAACTTCACCGTTGTCTGAGTTTCTGGGATCTAATGACGAAGCCATTGCGGCATTACAGTCGCTTTTGCAACAGAAGCTCGAAAACGGCGAAGACGAAGAAGCGCTGAGTATCTTGAACCGATTGGTTTCTGCACAACCAGATTTTATTGATTGGAAATTCTTGTTAGGGAGGCTGTTGGGGGAAATGGGTCAAACGGAGAATGCACGTAAAGTGTTTGAGGAAATTCTTCAGTCGAATCCGTTCTCTTTCGAAGCTTTGTTCGAGAATGCGTTGTTGATGGACCGTTGTGGGGAAGGCGAAGCCGTGATCAAGAGGTTAGAAGAGGCTTTAGCCAGGGCCCAAGAAGAGAAGAAAGTCAAAGAAGCTAGGGATGTTCGATTCATAATGGCGCAGATACAGTTCTTGCAAAAGAACGTGGACGAATCTTTGATGAGTTACCAGGAATTGGCCAAAGAAGATCCAACTGATTTTAGGCCGTATTTTTGTCAAGGTATCATATATAGCTTGCTTGATAGGAATGCTGAAGCTAAAGAACAGTTCGCAAAGTATAAGGAGCTTTCACCAAAGAAGTTTGAGGTGGATGGATACTTAAGGACATCTTTATCGAGAATGAAACTGTTTGGGACCAGTGAGGAGAATTGAGTTTTGGGGGTTTCCCATATTTTCTGGCATTCAGGTGGGTATACAGTTCCTGGGGGTATTTCCCTTTTTTCTAAAAACTTCTCCAGTAGTGTTTCATTTAGGCCTTTAAAACCTTGTTGAAAAAGGTCCAAGTGATATTGGAACTTCTTTGCAAGTGTCAGAGGATACTTAACAGAAATAAAGAGATGAAACCTTTTTTTTATTAAAGGAATTAGTTGTTTTGGCAGTTTTAGGCTTCAATGATATTCTCAAGTTGCTTGGTTTTACTATTATTTCTTGTTTTTTGGTCTCTTTAATTGGAACAGATGGTTAGCATTATTGTCATTTGTTTAGGCTTTATATAATAGATTATTTACATAATGGTATTAGGGTAAAGGTTTCTTGCTTTTGTTTAAGGCAATAAAATTGAGAATCTACTGAGAGGTTGCAGTTCAAAAAGTACATTTTAAACCCAATTCAGAAAATTGATTTCGCCCCATACCAGAAGTTCTACCATAACTTTCAACTAATAAAAGATCAAGCAAAAGTATGTTATATGCAACCACTGTGAATATAGATAGGTGATATGCCCTCTAGAATTTCAGGAATGCTTATCTACTCTGGTTTTTGGCCTCCACTCTTGTTTTTTCTTAGAATTATTGTTCCCTTGGGGTTTCGAATTGACAGTGACTTTTGAAGCTGGCTTCTTGCCCTTACTACTTTTCTCACCCTTACAACTTCTCTCTTCCACGTCACAGTGGTCACCAGTTTCATCAGATGCATGATTTTCATGATTCTCCAAAAAGTATAGCTGCCATAGAAAGGGCACCATTGTAGACCACCCTGAAGCAGCTCCTCGCAAACAGCACCAATTATAGGAATGCTGCTTTCAAGTTTCAGTTTATTGGAAAAGAAATGGAGAAAGCAGCAGGGACTTTTCACTAATCATGTGTAAATTGACATCTTTCAACTACATATGGGACAAACATTGAATGAAATTGACCTTGGTTCTAGTTGACTATGGAGTCGCTTCATTAAATCAAACATGTTGATTGCGTCCCTTGAAAAGTTGTCTTCTTGATCTGCAGGTTTCTTCTGCAAACATTCTTTTATACCAGCACCTATGATGAAAACAAATTTTCCTAAATATACCTACAAAATACAGCAAATAGTGAATGATAAAACAAGCTAAAATAACAATAAGCATGTTCTGAACAATGAAACAATACTAGGCATATAAAATACATGGAAAACAGTAAGACATTGGAACTCTTCTAAACATTACCCTCAATTTCGAAACATACGAGATAATGGTCCTTTGATCTTTGGTACTATCCACTGCCTGTAATGCTTGAACAAGTTCCCAAAAATGACCATGGTTAAACTGCAGATCACTGCCATTTTGATTCTGCATATTCAAGTCTTGATCTGACAGAGAAACTGAGCTTGAAGATGGAACAACCTCTGAGCTCGTCTCTTCATCGTAAGTGGCTGGAGGAAATACTTCACCAGAGAAACCTACGGTTTGATATTGATTGCTTCCGGCTTTCAACTTTGCAACTTTTGCTGCCTCCCAACAACTTCCCTGATTCTTCCTCTAAAGATTAGTCCTCAAAACGAATTAAGGACTGCTGCCTCCAATAAGTTCCCTCATTCTTCTTTGATTTCTGGGTCTGCGTAGATTTCACCTTCCCAAATGACTTTCTAAAGTTATCACTGAAACGAACCTGAGGTCATGGTAAATAAAAAGAATATAATTTACCATTTAATATAAAATGCACATTGCATCTCATGCACAGTTATCTTTGATAACAAAGTTTCATGTTGAACGTACAAAATTCACCCAGGAATTCATGGAAAGTTGGAAACAAAAGTAACTTTGATACAACAAGTAGAATGACAGCTAGTTTTAATCAGTATAGAAGTTACAATCTGATTAAATAAGTCATCAAGCTGACCAAAATCTTTCTTGGCATCTAAAATAGCTTTAGCCAATTCCCTATCTCCATCAGAATTAAAGAAACAATGTCGGACCTTTGCACCACGAACTAACCCTGCTAAACAGATTCACGTTTGGCCGGTGTTGTTCCATCCCCCAAAACCCAGAAATATATTGCAACTTATCACAGAATTGCAAAAACTACCAAGACATGAAAAAGGCTAATCCAAGGAAATACCTAACCCTTGTAAGAGCAACATTAGCTCTTTGGTAATTGGATACGAAACCAATTGCTCCCGAACTATTGGATCTCACGGTTGATATTATTATAATATCTTCCTCACCACCCTGGAACCCATCAACTGACTTCACCTTCACTGCAAAGCCATCAGTTTTCTCATACTTCCTACCAAGTTTCTTCTGAATTGCAACAACCTGAGAAGCATAGGGAGATATTATGCCAATGCTGAGCCTCTTTCTTGAGCCCTTCCAAGCCGTAAGCAAAAGCAACAAAAATTCAAAAGGGCATATGCCAGTAAACTAAATATCCACATACAATAAAAAGACTCATGGTAATTACCTTTGAACAGAGTTTGCACCAACCTCTCCAAGACGGCTACCTCAACCATATTTTTATGGCTACACCAAGAACCATCCTCTTCTTCTCTTCCACAGACATTTATAAAGGAGAAGGGACCAAACATAGGCCATGGAAGATAATGTCTTTCATAACTCTTATGCTTAACATCAGCTGCATCCAAGATATTGTTATTATAGAAACATGCATTTAGGAGGCAACTGATCAACGGATGCATTCTGTACTGAATATCCAGTGGGTGCTTTGAATGTCCCAAAGTAGTCAACCTTGGAAATAAACTTCTTCCAAAGCCAGCTTCATTAGAAACCTATAACAAAAATATACAAATTAATGGTAGAATTGCAAAGGAACCTTGGAGATAAATGAAGACTGCAAACCAAGTATAATTTACATACATTGCTTTGAACTGTAGCCTGCAATTGCCATTCATCACCAATAAGAATCGAATGTGCTAACCCTGGCAGTTGCAAGGGTATGGTCGATTCACATTCTTTCAACTGCGCTGCTTCATCGATTACCAACACACTTAAGGGCTTCATTTTAACTTTATAGAGTTTATAAGAACTGCATTCACTGCAAACGAGTAAAGAAGCTGCTTGGAAGCAGAACCGTGCTAAGGATTTGTCATTCCTTGCATGTGGCAGTTTAAGTTCACTAAGAGAATCACACAGGGCATTTCAGAACTGAAAGACACTAACTTCTTACTGAGCACAACAAACGTGCAGGATCA